>NC_043006.1:1139600-1164600 GCF_006345805.1 Octopus sinensis | reverse complement strand
GAGAGAGAAAAAGAGAGGGAGGAAGGAGAGACCAAGGAAGGAAAAGGGCAAGAGAAGAGGGAGAGAGAAGTAGAGAGAAAATGTAAGAGTGATATAGAAAGAGCGAGGGCGAGGAGAGAGAGAGAGAGAGAGACGGAGTGAGGAAGAGGAAGGAAAAAGGAAAGGGAAAAGAGGGAAAACGAGGGAGGGTGTGAGAGGTAGTATAACAAAGTGTAATAGAGAGTGAGTGAGACATGAAAGAGGGATAGGTTGAGATAGTATAAGAGAGAGAGGGGGAGAAGGGAGAGAAGGAGGCAGAGATCAGAGAGTTTGAGTTGTTATTACTTTGCTGTCAAAGAGGATAGCAACATGTCTGACACATGAATCTAAAGTGACAGTTTATCAGCAGCCCGTTTATTATTGATCAGTAAGCCGCTCAAAGATAATATCATCGGATTAACAGCAGAATCGGTTGGTACTGATATTGGTTTGTTCAGCTTGTGACAGTATGTGAGAGTAGTCTCCGTCCGCCGACCAGTTTGCCAGAAAAAAATGTACGCATGCATACATACATGCATGTATGCATGCATCTATGTATGTCTGCATGTATGTATGTGTGTACGGATGGATGGATGGCTGCACGGATGGTTGAATGGATGAAAGGATTAATTTTTGGATGTACGTATGTTTGACTATTATGTATGTTTTTTTTCTTGTCAATGGAAGATGATCCGGTTTGCACCCCGGATCCGAAGCTCTTCCAACAACATGAATAGGGTAATTGTGTGTGTGTATATATGCAAGTACTTCATGTCAGTGCATGTGCAGATCTGCATATTTTGTTTTATGTATGTGCACTTATATATATATAGATGCGTACATGTGTACTTATATGCTAAATTTTGGAAAGTTTTACTAATGCTTTGTCTTCTGATTAGCTTTCTCCCTTCTAGTTTTGGGAACCGTAATTTTCAAGATCGGTGCTGAAGCAGTTGGTTTTCTACCGTAGTTTCTCAAAAAAATACGCGTATAAACCTGAACTTGTAATCCGGGTGGAGTAAATATCTCCGTAGTTTAGTGGAAGTGTTTTCTTTGCCGCTAATCTCAAGCTTTATGTTAATATCTGCTGAGTAAACTTTCGCTACTCTACACAGTTTCTCTTTTCTATCCGGTATATCACGTTTACATTTTATTGACATTTTCACTGGGATATTACACCAGTACTCCTGCATTGTATGAATGCTTATAATCTCTACCGCATTGTGGGTTACTGTATCTTTGGTTCTTCTGACGGATCTCATCGTACTGTGGATAGGCCATAACACTGTGTCTCATAACATAGCATGATGACATTTTCGGACATTACAATGTTATCAAAGTCTCAATCATCACATTTCGGTGCTTATCCTCTGTCTACGTCTCTTTTTGTGCAACAGCAATTTGATTGCTATCTCCTGTTCGTGGATTAGAAATGCATACCTTTCAAATTAACTAGCAGTATCGCCCGGCGTTGCTCGGGTTTGTTTCGACCCTTTAGAATTTGAATTTTTAAAAGTAATAATTTTGCATTATGTAGCTTGTTATTCTCTTTAAGTGAACATTTTTCTGGTTGAAATACACCAAAAAATGGCGACACAGCAGTCAAAAATAGTAAAAAATAGGGATTTTTATAGAAAAAAACCTCACCTTTTTGATGTAAATAATGTTTGGTGTTAACATGGTCCGATTTGAATTTTTTCTTCTACAAAATGAAGAGCAAGCTTTCTTCTATCATACTCTCAATTTTGGTCAACTTGTGCCGCAGGGTCTCGGAGGAGATAGTGTTAGTTGAAGGCAACCAAACCTGCGACACACAGACAACTTCAGCTTTATATAGAGAGAGATGTTCAGTGATCCTCTTACTGATCGGCAAGTGACTGCTTTTATTATCAATGTTGCCGTCATTGTTGATCATTCCTTCTCCTGAGTGTATGTTGAGGTAGAGTCAGCCAACTTTGGGTATGCACTCATGATCATGAGACAAGGAATATTCTTCGAGAAGATGCTTTCCAAGTCTCGTGATGTTATTTGCTTCGTGTATCCAAACTTGGCCGGTGGATTCACTTCGATGCAAAGCATCTGCCCTTGTTTCCGCTCTAAATGAAGGCGATCTAAAGGCACCGTTGATGGGAAAATTATTGAGCTGGTCAATGTCATTTGAATTTGCACACTAGCGGTTCGGACATCATCTAGTATCGAAACGAGTATCCCAAATACAAATCAGTCCCACTGCCCCCGCGCTGACCAACACACACACACACACACACACAACACACACACACACACACACACACACACACACACACACACAGAGCAGGTTGAGTCAAAACCTTTTTCGTAATTCAATCTTCAATTTATATATATATATATATATCATCATCATCATCATTGTTCGACCGTGGTCGAGACAATGGAATTTACCATGTTGCGCCAGACTTCACGGTCCATCATGGCATTACGGAGGTCCTGTTGCTGGATGCCTGTATCCCTGGAGATTACATCAGGGTAGGAGAGTGTGCGCCCTCTGGTGTTGCAAGTAGATGGCTTCCAGAGGAGAAGAGAGTAGAAATTACTTCTTTTTCAGCCTACAACAATGTCCAGCAAACTGGACTCCCTACCTTTCACAAGAGATGACACAGGTGGTAGTTTCCCATATATTTGCATTTTGGTTGGATGGCGCCTCCACGAGAGATTTTGAGCTCTCATAAGGAGGCGAGTGTAGGTTCCATCCAACCGCCTCTCAAGCTTCTTTGATAACGTCCAGGTTTCTGAGCCATTTAGTAGGATTGGTTCGACTGTGGCTTTGAATATTTCAAGTTTGAAGTCTCTACTTAGATTTGATGACCAGATCTTATGCATGGCATTACAGGCTGACCAGGCCATACCCTTTCTTGTTAGAAATCTTTTCCAGATGATGATTATGTATTGACCCAAGATATGTAATCATAAACCATATATTATATATATATATTTATATATATATAATTATATATATATATAAAACTAACTGAATTTTTATCTTTAGATACAATGATGTACTTAAATGTGGTTGTGTTTTTTAGCTTCTGCTTTTTCCATGATCACATGTGAGTATTTTATTTATGTTCCCTCGTAAGCTCTACTGAAGAAGAATGTATCCTTTATAGGATTAATTTAGAAATTGATTCAATATAAAGATAACGAAATTTAAATTTTCTAAAGGTTAGTTGCCCGATTTCAGTTCAATTTTCCTGTAACAAGTGGATTATAAGTGGATAATCAGTATATTGGCTTTAGAATAATCTTCTTTAGCCCTTGCTTATAAGATGTGTATATATATATATATATATATATATATATATATATATATATATATGAATGCACACACACAAACACGCGCGCGTTTATATATAGCAGCATTAGCATCAAACAGTGATGAACAAACAAATTCTAGGTTAGATAATTAGGCGATATTCTTCAACTTCTAAAGGCAAATTGACAGCAGTTGCCGTTGGGGAAAAGAATTCTCTCTCATAGCAAGAGACTGGCTTAGAGAAGAACAGCGGTTGAAGGACTCCAGAAACGATAAAATCCTGGATATTGGATTTTGGAAAAGGTGTAAACCACAAAAACTGCCCTTTCTCCACGGCAACTGCAGTGAATTTCTCACAGACATATTTCAATTAACCTGAAATTCGTTTATTCTTCATCCCTGCGCAGCACTACTGCTGCTATTTTTTAATTTTGTCCAGGCGGTCCGCGAGCTCAACTCATTCACTGATGTTGATTGTGTTTAGATAAAGCTACGGCTTTGAATCTTTCTTCGGCATTTCCCGCTGAGGGCTGCTTAAGAAAGAGAAACGCATATCTGCGAATCCGCTAGAAGGTCGCGCACTAGGCAGCTATGATGCTTTTACACATTTTAGTAGAAGAGAAAATTTTTTCTCTCCACGGTAACTCCACTAAATTTATGTTTAGAAGCTAAAATATGTTACAAACATTTTATCGAACCTGAAGTTCATATATATATATATATATAACTTAGATAAAACTTAGATATGTTTCGACCAACGATTGGTCCAGGCCATGTCTAACTTAATAGCACCACCTGATAGGATTATATGAATCCTGTTTAAGTCAAGTTTTGTTTATGGTCCATTCAAGTAGTGAGTTGTTGGGTGAGTTGTATCCAATTATGGGTGGCTTATCTGGTATTTCTTGAAGGAATCTATCCAGACTCCGTTTAAAGTTGATGGGATCCTGTTCCTCTTCGATCTTTTTCGGGACGATGTTAAATAGGGCAGGGCCTGTTGAGGAAAAGAAATTATGTTGCAGTGTACATGTATCCTGTGATCTTGAATTGGGCAGGGGACGTATGGCCCGTGGTTCCAGTCTTGGACGAACCTAGAAGCTAATGTTCAGGTCGTTTGGGCAAAGTTGGCGGTATATTCTCCACATCGTACAAATGATGTACCGCTCACGGCGACGCTGGAGAGAGTAGAGTTTCAAGGCTTTAAGGCGATCCCAATAATCGAGAGCAGCCGTGCCTTCAATACGTTTACTGAGTGCTCTCTGGGGTGATTCAATCCTCGAGATGTTTTGTCTTATATGGGGAGACCACAGTGGGCAGCAGTATTCGAGGTGTGGCCGTACAAAGGAGGAGAAATGTGGTATGATGACATCTTATTCTCTGGACCGGAAAGTTCTTAAGATCCAGGAACTCATCCTACGAGTTATATCGACCTTCTTGTTGATGTGTGCACTCCAACTGAGATCGTCATCAACAATTACACCCAGGTCTCTGATATTGTTAGAGGCTGTGAGCGAAGGAAGAGAGTATGGCTGTTTTAGTGAGGAATTTCTTCCAAAATGCATCAGCTGAAATATATATATATATATATATATATATATATATATATATATGCTCATGGTAATGCTATACCACTTCGTAATAATCCTTATTATTATTATTATTGTTGATACACACACGCACGCACACATACACACATACGTGTATACAGGGTGCAGTGAATAAATTGTCGTGTAAATAACGCAAAAATGAAAAGAACAGTAACATCTCGTTTTAAGAGATATATTTACCAGAATTACATAAAAATATCTTGAAATACTAAAGAGTAAATTTATTCAATAAAATCGCCATTGCCTTCAACCACGGCCTCCAGACGACTTCGGAATATCCTGCGACTCTTCTGGATGGTTATCTTGTTTAAGTTGGTAAACGTTGCTTTAATCTTTACCTTCAGTTCATCTCTGGTGATACAAGGAGTTTTGTTGGTCTCCCGCTCAACTGCGCCTCACATATAATAAACAAGTGGGTTGCAGTCTGAGGAGTTAGGTGCAGAGATGTTAGGGGTCTCCGACGCGAATGCCACGCAGTACAGCATGTCGTTTCCAAATTTCTTGCAGAGGGAAATGCGTGATGGTCTTGTTTTCCTACAGACAGTGCTCAACTGACCCTACAATTCTGTGTAGTCAACAAAATTATGCGCGAAATAAAAAATATAGAATGGAGACAATTTACTGATCGCACCCTATCTATCTATCTATCTATCTATCTATCTATCTATCTATCTATCTATCTATCTATCTATCTATCTATCTATCTATCTATCTATCTAATCTATTTATCTATCTATCTATCTATCTATCTATCTATCTATCTATCTATCTATCTATCTATCTATCTATCTAATTATATATATACATATGTATGTATGGGTATGTGTTTTTATGTTTGTGTTTGTCTGCTGTCATTGCTTAAAAAACCGATGCTGGTTTGCTTACATCCCCATAGCCAAGCGGTTCGGCGAAAAGAATCCGATAGAAAAATACCAGACTTGAATAAGTACCGTGGTCGATTCGTTCGACTAAGCCCTCCAAGCAGTGCCCCGGCATGGCCGCAGTCCAGTGATTGAAACGAGTAAAAGATAAAAGAAATGATAAAAATTATTGAAGTAGATAAATGTATATAAGAGAGTTGGAAGTAACTTCAGTAAGTTTCGTTGCTCTAATGTTTGGAGAACCTAAGGTCTTGAGTTCGTGCTTATCTTCTGAGATTAAGAACAGAGTCCGATATTAGCCATGAAGGTCAAGTGACATCATCATTAACAAAGTATGAAGTGTTTGGTGTTTCTGATTATCGGACGCTGCCTACCTCGAATTTATAGGCATTTTATCGACAACCCATATATTGCTTGAAGTGCTCAGTAATGTAAATATGAGGAAGATAGAAACACTTGTGTCGTTCTAGTCTAGGAAACAGAATTTAAGATGTTTTTGTATGTATAATTCTCGTCGCCATTTTTTTTTATTTAATCGCCCTTTTCAAACCTAGCCAGGTTCATGGGCCCGGTTTCCCAGTTTCTATGGCATATGTGTTTCCCAGCTGGACGGGACGCCAGTCCATCGCAGCATTACCCAAGAAACAGGAAGAAAGAGTGAGAGAAAGTTGGGGTGAAAGAGTACAACAGGGTCGCCACCCCCACCCCCTGCCGGAGCCTCGAGGAGCTTTTAGGTGTTTTCGCTCAATAAACACACGCAACACCCGGTCAGGGAATCGGAACCGCGATCCTCCGACCGCGAGTCCGCGGCCCTAACCAATGGGCCATTGCGCCTCCCGTCGCCAGTTAGTTCCTACAATAATATGACTTTGCTTATACCTTCATCGATACCAGTGAAAAAACACAGAATGAAACACAGAATGAAACACACATTTATTCACTCTCTTTCTTTCCCTATTTATTTCTTCTGTCTCACACAACCACGTTGCAGGCACACGCATTCAAGCTCAAACAATCCAAGCATAGCAGCACGCATGGTCACATATACATTATATGTATGTGCATACACATACATACGTAACATACATACATACATACATACATACAAATATATATATTATATACATATATATATATATATATATATATATATATATATATATATATATATTATATATATATATATATTATATATATATAATATATATATATATATATATATATATATATATATATATATATATATATATTATATCATATATGGGAGGTGACGGCAGCAGGGAGGGCCAAAAGGATGAGGAAAGCATCCAGAGCCAAATGGAGAAGCCTGGAACACAGGGAAACGATGACACATGTCCAGCTTCCAACACCACAACTGAAGACCAAAGAGGTGCGATGGCCACAAGAAAGGAAAGGCACCCTGGAATTGATGGGAAGCAGGAGGTAAAGGGTGACAGAATCAAGGCTAAAGGAAGCCCTGTCCAGAGAAAACAGAGGGACCCCAGCAAAAACTGTAAGGGCAGGGAAAGAAGCACCTGCAAATTCTACCTGAGGTGGGACTGCTGGTACGGCGTTGAAGGTGCAAACTGTCGCTTTGCACATCGGAGGCCCTACCGAAACCGCACGGACGCGAGACAGAAGTCCCTCCCTCAGGGAGAACAAAAACAAAAACAAAAAGAAAAAGTTAAAAGAAGGGAAAAAATCGCACTGACCACTACTGAAAGACGGTATGCAGATGTGGTGCGCGGAAACCCAACAGGTGGCCAGCTTCACCCAGATGTGAGAAGGGCGGCAGCTGAACAGCAGTCTTTTTTGTGCATGGCAGAAAAAATTGTTCAGCAGCTGACCTGGCTACAAGCACAAAGCTGGAACTACCACCACATAAGGCCACCACCAACAGATGCAGGATTGCCACCACAGACACCAACACCAACACACACACCACAAAAATATTTCTACTGAATGTAGGAGGGCTGCTGCGCGGAAACTGTAAAAAGAAAATTTCATTCCTGAGAGACCTTGTGACATGCAATCGAGCTATATGCATGGCACTCACAGAAACGCATCTTGAACCCGATATAGGTGATGCAGAAATACACATGCCGCAATATGCAGTCATACGCACAGATAGAAAAGAGAGGAGCCATTTTGGAGTTGCAATGTACATCCGAGATGACCTCACGCCCCAGGTCCTGCTGTCATATTCAAACTCAGTATGTGAAACTCAAATTGTACACATAAGACAACTGAATATCGTCATATGCACTACATATCGCCCACCAGATGCCCCAAAACACTCAGACATGTTTGAAGACTGCCTAACAAAAATAGGAGAAGTCCTCACCAACCTTGAACAGCACAACAGTGTATTCTTCATGGGTGACTTTAACCTCCCCAATGTGGAATGGCCTGGGGGGCAGATGCTCCCAGGGATGACACACCATCAGCAGGCACAGGTGGAGTCCCTGCTCCATCTCACAAATGCCTCTTTCATGGAGCAAATAGTTCTGCAACCAACAAGGGCAGATAATATACTGGATCTCTGCTTCACAAACAATATGGATATTATCCATAATGTTAATGTGATGCCGACAATGATCTCGGATCACAACATAATAGAGCTGTCTATGTATGGAACAAAAGCCCCCGCAGACACACAGCCTATACGAAGCACCCACCATCTCTCCAACTTAAACTTTCATAAAGCCAACTGGAAGTCGATTGAGAAAGAGATCCTCAAACAGGATTGGCCTGAATGTCTCTCCACACCGGACATAAACATGAAACACAAAACACTTCATGTCCATAATACAAGCCATATGTGACAAATATGTCCCAATGTGCAGGGCCAGCACACACAAGAACAAAAACAGGATCCCTAGAGAAAGGAGGATTCTTATGAGACGACGGACAAGGATTGCAAACCGCCTGAGCAAGCACACCAAAAGTGGTGAGAAGTCTCGGCTCGAAAGAATGCTAATGGAAACTGAAAAAAGTCTACATCAGTCCCATGAAAAGGAGAGAGAGAGCAGATAAAGAAGCTTGGGTAATAGAAAATATAAATCAAACCCTAAAGCTTTCTTTAAGTTTGCCAAAGAGACAGCCACAGTGCACCAGAGAATAGGACCTCTCTTCCAAAAAGATGGCTCTCTCACAGGAAATCCCACGAGGATAAGT
Organism: Octopus sinensis; assembly: GCF_006345805.1. Lineage (NCBI taxonomy): Eukaryota > Metazoa > Mollusca > Cephalopoda > Octopoda > Octopodidae > Octopus > Octopus sinensis. Next base: position 1,155,625 of record NC_043006.1, on the reverse strand, counting down.
GAAATACTGAACGAACAGTTCCAAAGTGTGTTCACTACACCTCTAGGACACAGGCAAGTAAACAACACAGAAGAATTCTTTGCCACTTTACCAGCGGCCAAAGAGACAAAAATTGAGTACATCAACATCGAAGAAGATGATATCACTACTAGCCATTGATGAGATTGACACAAACTCAGCTGCTGGACCTGATGGATTCCCAGCGATCCTTCTCAAATCGTGCAAACGAGCCCTTGCAAAACCGCTACAGCTTCTTTTTCAGAGCTTTCTTGCAAGTGGTAAGCTCCCAGTCAAACTGAAAGAGGGGGTAATATGCCCTATCCATAAGGGAGGTAGCAGAGCAGATGCTAAAAATTATAGGCCTATCTCTCTGACCTCACACATCAGCAAAGTCATGGAACGAATAGTCCGTAAGAAACTAATCATGTTCCTTGAAGAAAATGACTTACTGTCTGACACCCAGCATGGATTTCGACCAGGTAGAGGCTGCCTAACACAGCTCCTGCAACACTATGACTGGGTGTTGAAACAGCTACTAAATGGCTCAAATGTGGATGTAATATATCTCGACTTTGCAAAAGCCTTTGATAAAGTCGACCATGGTATGATCTGTCACAAACTGCGTGGTCTCGGCATAGGCGGGAAACTTGGAGAGTGGCTGCACAACTTCCTAAAAGACAGAAAACAGGCAGTTGTGAGCAATGGAGCCACCTCCAAGGAAACGCAAATAACAAGCGGTGTCCCACAGGGCACTGTCTTGGGGCCACTGATGTTCATAGTGGCCCTTTCAGACATGCCTTCAGTTGCTACGATGACCACCCTTGCTAGCTATGCAGATGACACAAAGTCTCCCACGCAATACAAAACCCTGAAAATATTGCGCATCTGCAACATGAGCTGGACACAATATACAGGTAGGGCTGAGGACAACAACATGCAGTTTAATGCAGGTAAGTTCCAGGCCCTGCGCTACTGGCACACAAAGGTAAATGACGTGAAGACTGGATACACTGGCCCAGGAAGAATTGCAATCCCTGAGTCAAAATCAGTGCGTGACCTGGGCATTGACATGAGCAATGATGCATCTTTCCAAATGCATATTGCTAATCTGGTGATAAAATGCAGACGGCTAGCTGGATGGATTCTCCGAACTTTCAGAACAAGAGAGAAGGAGACACTGATGGTCCTATGGAAAACATTCGTCCTCAGCCGCTTGGACTACTGCTCCCAACTTTGGTCACCACACAATATAAAACAAACAGCAGAACTCGAAGCAACTTAGAGAAGCTACACAAAGAAAATTGTCTCAATGCAAAATGTCAGCTACTGGGAAAGACTGAAGGTATTAAACCTCTTCTCCTGGAGCGGAGGGGAGAGATATGCAGTGATATATATACATCTGGAAAATCCTGGAGGGTCTTGTCCAAACTTTGGCATTCAAAGTTACTCCAACCGCAGAACGGGCGCCGCTGCGTGTGGTGCAAGGATTCCAACATCACCATCAAAATACAGGTCCAGATACTGCAACAGCTTGGGTTTCAGAGGACCACAGCTCTTTAACATCCTCCCTAAATGCCTGAGAGACTTACATCGTGTGGATGTGGGTTTCTTTAAAACTAAACTGGATCTCTTCTTGTTGGGAGTCCCAGATGAAACTACCTCACGACAGGAGACATGGATGCGGGCAGCAGCATCGAACTCCCTTGTTGATCAAGTGCCACGTATCAGAGGAGGATTCACAAACTAGTGTAGCTCATTCAGCGGTGGTGCCCCAGCATGGCCGCGGCCTTCGGGCTAAAACATTTTTAAGGATTAAGGATTTAAGGATATATATATATATATATATATATTATATGTAGAAAAATACAAACTGGGACAAGAACGTAAAACATTTAGAAGACGATACAAAAAACACGGACGGGACTATCTCTAATTTAATTTATATATATATATATATACATATATATAATGGGAAGGTTTACGAAAATAAACAAAAGACGAAGGCAGGTGGAGTACAAACAAACAATTGTATTAGTATGGCGCTCAGGAATAGAAATAGAACAAGTCTTTTACGTTTCGAGCCTACGCTCTTCAACAGAAAGATACACAGAAAAAAAACAAGGAGAGAAACATGGAGAGAAAAAAATGCGTGTAGGAGCTAACGACCTATCATGGCGTCCTGACCATGATAGATGTATATATATATGTATATATGTATGTATATATATATATATTACATATATATAATACATACATATATATATATATATATATATATATATATATATATATATATATATATATATATATATATATATATATATATATATATATATATATATATATATATATATATATATATATATATATATATATATATATATATATAATGTATATTTTTATGAAATAGTGTACTATAGATTTAACGTAAGGTAATGTCACGGTCCAAGTTAGAACGCTTAGAGTAAAAAGTTCTGAAAAAAAAAAAATTGAAGCTTTGTACCGGTGCATCTCAAGATGAGTCTTGTAACAAAAAAAAATTACAAAATAAAGGCAAATGTTAACGGTACAAATCAGAATTAGTGAGGGCTTTGAGGGATAGGAAGCGGGTGGGGGAGGTCATTAAGTACAGAAAATGGTAAGTGGCACTATGATAGAATAAGAAAACTAAAGGTATAAGGCGAGGTACTTTTGCATTTTTTCATAAACTTCTCATTATTTGACCATGCCCTCGTTAAGAGAATAACAAACATAATTAGAGAAATTCCTGTTTTTTCTGAAGGGCTCACCCCCCCACCACCTCCACTGGAAATTACTGACACCCCCAGGTTAAAAACGACTACTCTAAATAATCAATTAGAATTTATTTCAGTTCACTGATTCTACCTACCAGTTAGCATAAATAAATCGTGATGTCGGATATCGTTATTGATAATAAACACAAAAGAGTACGCAGGCCTTTGTGATAGCAATACTATAGATATCAGAAGGGCGGCGAGCTGGCAGAATCGTTAGCACGACGGGTGAAATGCTTTATGGTATTTCGTCTGCCGTTACGTTCTTAGTTCAAATTCCGCCGAGGTCGACTTTGCCTTTCATCCTTTCGCAGTCGATTAAACAAGTACCAGTTACGCACTGGGGTCGATACAATCGACTTAATCCCTTTGTCTGTCCTTGTTTGTCCCCTCTATGTTTAACCCCTTGTGGGCAGTAAAGAAATAGGTATTTCGTCTGTCTTTACTCTTTACATTCGGAGTTCAAATTCCGCTGAGGTCGCCTTTGCCTTTCATCCTTTCGGGGTCGATAAATTAAGTACCAGTTACGCACTGGGGTCGATGTAATCGACTTAATCCGTTTTTCTCTCCTTATTTGTCCTCTCTGTGTTTAGCCCCTTGTGGGTAGTAAAGAAATAGGTATTTCGTCTGCCGCTACGTTCTGAGTTCAAATTCCACTGAGGTCGCCTTTGCCTTTCATCCATTCGGGTTCGATAAATTAAGTACCAGTTGCGTTCCGGGGACGATGTAATCGACTGCACCCTTCATCCAAAATTTCAGGCCTTGAGCCTAGAGTAGAAAAGAATATTATAGATGCCATTGTTGAGAGTACACATACGAGTAGTTATGACCATATGATGGTGCTAGATATCCTTATTGGGAGTACACGTACGACCACGTGATGATACTGTTAGATATCCTCATTGATAGTACACATAGAAGTACACATGGCCATATGATGTACTATTATATATGATTATTGGGAGAAAACGTAATAGTACACATGACCATGACACAGCTCTGTTAAATATCATTATTGAGACTATACATACGAGATACATGACTATGTCGGCGCTGTTGGATATCATCATCGAAAGCTTACATATGAATACAAATAAATTTATATCATATTGAATAAAGGATCAGAAGCATAAAGCGTTTGCTCTTGTTAGAAGCCAGGTAATAACATTAATTCATCAAAAGGAAATGTAAGATGATATTGTACGATAAGAAACAGAGAAACAACAGACGTTTCAGAGGTCAACTATTTAGTAACTTAGTGAGAGGAGGAAGGAACGTCCATTAATATTTTAGGGTCTCCGAGACTGGTGCTAGGAAGAGAAGGGACCAAGTTATTCTCCGATCGGGGCCCAATTTTGAATCATTACAACAGAATGATTCGTGGTTAACTTATTCAATGGATATGTGGTGGTTTTAAACTGGGTAACAGTTAATTAATCCAGGATAATATTGGATGCTATTTAAAATATTCAATATTGAGTTAGATAGAGACTTAGCGGTTGATGAGTAGAGGCGATGTGAAATGGGTTAAAATGTGCACAAAATGAAACACTTCGTTATTCTTCTTGTTTCTTTATTGCCCACAAGGGGCTAAACATAGAGGGGACAAACAAAGACAGACAAAGGGATTAAGTCGATTATTTCGACACCAGTGCGTAACTGGTACTTAATTTATCGAACCCGAAAGGATGAAAAGCAAAGTTGACCTCGGCGGAATTTGAACTCAGAACGTAATGGCAGACAAAATACCTATTTCTTTACTACCCACAAAGGGCTAAACACTGAGAGGACAAACAAGGACAGACAAACGGATTAAGTCGATTGTATCGACCTCCAGTGCGTAACTGGTACTTATTTAATCGACTGCGAAAGGATGAAAGGCAAAGTCGACCTCGGCGGAATTTGAACTCAGAACGTAACGGCAGGTGAAATACCTATTTCTTTACTACCCACAAAGGGCTAAACACAGAGAGGACAAAAAAGGAGAGACAAACAAGGACAGACATAGGTATTAAGTCGATTGTATCGACCCCCAGTGCGTAACTGGTACTTATTTAATCGACTGCGAAAGGATGAAAGGCAAAGTCGACCTCGGCGGAATTTGAACTCAGAACGTAACAGCAGACGAAATACGGTTACGCATTTCGCCCGGTGAGCTAACGTTTCTGCCAGCTCGCCGCCTTCTTCGTTATTCTTCTATTGTCCTTCTACTTCATCCATTGATCTACTCTCACTCACCTTAATATCATATTACATTCATGTAAAATATCTAATTTAAATAAGAATTTATTCATGAGAGAATGAACAGAATGATTTACTCAGCGGACATGAAAAGTTAACAAATCAACAAAATAAATAAACCAGATAATATAGGCACAAATAGGACATGGCCAGGATAACGTGGTTAAGGATAAAAACAAAACGAATTAGCCAAGTGCTTAGATGCAAGAAGAGACAACGAAACGTTCGATTCGTCCAACTGATGTGTGGATTGAAAGTTGCAAAGTTTCGGATCCTTGCCTTTTTGAGCGGAACAGAAGGGGAAAGTCGGTTCACAACCATCAGTTATAATTTCGTTTTGTCTCGTAATAACTTGGAAAAGTGTTAAGTCTGTAAAACGTGAAGTTCTAGTTTTCACATGCTTTTCTAGAAAGACTTATATGGATTAAATGTTGTTGATGAAGACAATCACCTAGATCTCTAATTCTTTCTGAATATGATTCCAACCAACCAACCAAAAGTAAACGGAATGCAATATTAAACTGACCATGGAGCATTGAAATCGCTAGATTGGCATTACGAATACATCATGAGCAAAATCAGTAGACGACCGCACTCACATTATATGGGCGACAGTATAAGCCAAAATAGCAGTGGTTGGCATGAAAACATTTATTGAAATTAAGGGGCAAGAAGAAAGATGAAGAGATAAATGCGTTATGCATTCTCTGTGTTTGTAACTAGGAATAATTTTTTAGCACTGATACTTTCAGCCGTATAATTAATACAAATACTAAATTAAATTAGCTTTTCTATTATTTAATGTATAAATTGTGACGCCCACTATCTCTTCGAATTGCCTCCTCCCTAAATGAATCAGAATACACATTGCACAGATAACATACCTAATAATACTGAAAATAATAATAATACAATAAAAATAATAATAATAATAATAACAATAATATAATAATATATATATATATATAATATATATATACATATATTATATACATATATATATATATATACACATATATACGTACATATAAATATATTTATGCATATGTACATATAAATGTATATGGAAATAGATATGTATACATATATATATATATATATATATATATATATATATAAAATATAATATATATATATATATATATATATATATATATATACATATAAATTATAATATACATACACATACATATATATTATATATATATCTATATATATATATATATCTATATTATATATATATGCATATACATAATACATGTATATATATATATATATATATATATGTGAAACATGTTATAATGTATATAAAAATTAAAAATTGTATAATACAGCAGCATTTTCGAACTTCATTTTTTACAAATATATATATATATATATATATTTATACATATATATGTATATATATATTTATACATATATATGTATATATATATATATATATATATATATATATATATATGTATGTATGTATGTATGTATGTATGTATGTATGTATGTATATATATATATATATGAATATGACGTGTTAGAGATTGATGTTGCCTAGACATGGTATTAATAGAAGTCTGGTGCATGGATGACTTACAGCTGCACAACATATTCTCCTCTAATATCAACTCTCGGCATCTTTTCCTATTTTTCTCGAACGAGTAATTTATTGGCAAGCTTCCACAAGTCTAAAACTCTGCTCAGCTTAGAGACAATATCATCCCTCTTCGATCCGTTTCTCCATACCCCCTTCCTCCTTACTCCTTTTGCCTTACTCTTATAATCATTCCCCCACCGTCTCTCACATACATGCATATATATATATATACACGCGTCTATTTAACATGTATGCATGCATACGTGTGTATACGTATGTATTTATGCTGCTTAATCATATAAACATCATTATTTCTATCCTTTTGTACTATTACTTTCTATCCCTGTTTTCACACATACAGAGGCTATGTATATATATATATATATACATATATATACATGCATACATACATACACATACATATATATATATATATATATATATATATATGCATACATATATGTATATATATACATACATATATATATATATACATATATATACATACACATATATCATATATAATATGCATACATATATGTATATATATACATACCTACACACACACACACACACATATATATATATATATATAATATATATATATTAGTATGTATATATATATATATATATATATATATATATACTATATATATATATATATATATATATATATATATAATATATATATATATATATATATATATATACATATATATATATATATATGCATGCAGACGCATGCGTGCGTGTGTCCAGTCTTATACTCATACTGATATTAAGGCTCATACTTCTATCTCTCTTTTTCCTTCATATATGTACCTATGTATATTTGTATATATGTGTGTGTATATATATAAATGTATATATATATATATATATATATGTATCTGTGTATATAGGTATCTCTCCCTCTCTCCCTCTTTCTCTCCTTCTCCACCTCTCCCCCTCTCTCTCTTTCTTGCTCCTTCCTCTCCTTTCCTTCTCTGTCTCGCGTAGCGTTACTGAAATCAATATATTGTCATGTTTCTAACTTTCGAACAACCACACTGGAGTAATTTGCTACCGTTGTAATACAAGCCGCCCTATCGGATTGTTTTCCAGGTTAAGGGCCCATAGATGTTACCAGTAAATAATCGATATAACAATTTCTCTTCTTAACAAGTTACTTTCATTAAGATTCTGTAAAAATTAGAAAAAGACGTAGCGAAATAACAGCCAACAACATTTCGTGGCACAGTGCTAATAATTTTCATCATGAGATCGAAGCTTTTTAGGGTGTTAATGATGTAAACGGTGAGTGTACATTGCTGAATTTAAATTGTTTTTAATTTTCTGACTAATGCTAATTAATGTCCATTATCGCAACCGGTATGATATAAACTCGTTGCTATGGTTACTGTTTCTAATTACATCTCTTAAAATGTCGGTGTCCTTAGACTTGTGTAGTATAGTAAATAACATTAATGAATTACTACTAATCTGATAGACAGCAGCACACATCAGTAAATAATTTGTATGCCGATCGCTATAAAAAGAGACCCGTGCTCTTTTAGGGTCATCGGTCGGGCGGAGTAACTTTAGCCAAGGGGACACCCGATGAGGTCGAAACACCGTGGTGTATCAAAGTCCCTTTACACGTGCGTAAAAAAAGCGCATATTGTCTCAAGGCAAGAAGTGTTCTCCGATGACGAAAGAATGCAGCGCTCAGATGTACAGGCTCGGGTCTGCAAAAGCGCAATAAGAATGGATGGATACGTTATTGCTTGAATTATCTTCTTGAAATATTGACAACATCAATGTTATCGTTGCAAAAAAAAAAAACTTGCTGTGGTTATTGTTATTTAATTAACGCATTATAATCATAATCTATCATCAATTACGATCGCTGTGTTACACATAACTCTGTATTTCATTTGTCATGACCATTATCCTCGTCTTCATAAAACTACCAGCACCAAGATCGTCTTCACCATCACCATCACCATCACCATCACCACCACCGCCATCATCATCATCATCATCATCATCATCATCACCATCACCATCACCATCACCACCACCACCACCACCACCATCATCATCCTCATCATCACCACCACCACCACCGCCACCGCCACCACCACCACCATCACCATCACCATCATCATCATCAGTCGACGTCATAATTATCAACAATATCAACCGACATCTCTTGGAGCATACGTATCTATTTCGTAGGGCGTCAGTGCCTTTGCCCTCTCGTCACGTTCCACATAGCACTTGGATAAGGAAAGAGAAAGAGAGAGAAGAAACAAGGACTGACCCAAGTAACTGACGAGTAATTCATTGAATTCTGAAGGGGGAAAAAAACAAAAAAACTAGCCTCAGCGTTATTTGAACTCGCAGTGCTGAAAGAAATACCGAGATGACGACTTGGCCGATTCGTAGCTTTTGTTACATTCTGCAATCTCAAGAGTGTCGAATCTCAAGAATGTCATAACTCAAGAAAGTGATAACATGTCTTGTGCTACCATTATATATAACACTGGCATGATTTAATCCTTTCTTTACTTGTTTCAGTCGCTGGACTGCGACACGTGTGTGTGTTCGTGTGTACACATGCACATACACACACATACACATGCACATTACGGACTTCCATACAGTTTCCGTCTACGAAATTTATTTACAAGGTATTGGTCGGCCGGTAACCACAATAGAAGACGCTTGCTTAAAATGCCACTCACGAAGATTGAATTTGAAACTAAACAGTGCAAACCCACCTACTTAACCATACAGCCATTTCCCTGCCTTTATCACCGATTATTATTTCATGTGGAGACGTACTTTTACCGATGTCTCAATCTCTTTCACAATGTTCTGACATTTCTATCTTACTATGTTATCTTCGCCTATCAGGTTCTTGATCATTAATATTGCTGCTGTTTCTTTAGACCCAGACCAACGTTAATTAAACATATCTGTTAGACCATTAGGTCCAATGACACACAATCTAATGCATTACCATCCCTTTTTTCTTCTACACACAGTGCATCCCCGGTTAATTACACTGATCAATGTATCCTTTTCCTTGTGAAGGGATGATGTAGTTTGAGAGACATCAAAATGAATGAAACAATAGCATCTTCTATCAGTTCTCTCCCTTCACCAGCTCACCATCCCGATTTCCTCCATTGAAGAAACTAGACTTGTATACAATATTATTTATTGCATAAGATTAATTGTTTATATAACAGCGTCCTTAAAATCAATATTAAGCAGAAAAGGTCTGACAATCCCTGAGAATAATGACAAAGAAATTTGCAAACTGATAAAAGAAATAAACAAAAGCCCAACGAAAGAGAAGCGTTTCTCCCCCGTAACTCGCTCGAGTTTCCTCTAGAATCACGAATTTCTTCCAGAGAAGCTGTTATGTAATTTCTGATCTTTCGGACGTGTGAAGGAGAGTATCACTGTAATTCCTGTAAGCACTTTAAAGAATTGATAATTCACCCTCATTGATAAAATAATAGAGATGATAGCATCTTACTTTTTGGAGAGGTAAATACAGAATAATTTCAAATGACTTTTATCGATATCGTTATCACTGTCTACCTTGTTGATTTTCTAATGTTCAAATATCGATTTCTCGTAAAGTTATCTTTAATATCGTCACAGTCACTACTTGCATCACAACAACAACAATAACAACAACAACAACAACAGCAACAACAGCAACAGCGGCAATAATACTGAGATTATTGATAATCGTTGTCATTGACGTCGCAGTCGCCGTCGTTGCTATAGAGAGAGAGTCGATCATCATCGTCATTGCGTCGTTATCATCTGCATCATTAATTTCATCGTTATTACTATGAGCATCCTCTTCCTGATCAATGCAAGCAACCATGTTTATGTATCCAATCTTGTATATTAGTCACCAATGTCTTATGCAGAATCTGCCATAAAATACTTATATACTACAAAGAAGAATTCATTGATAATATTATTAGCATGTTATACAATATCCGACTTAGCAAAAGCGGAATCGAGGACCATAAGACATGTTATTGCTTTTCGTTACATTACGTATATTTTGAATAATATTGTCATTACGGCAAATATGTCAGTGTTGAATCACATTCCTTTTTTACAATCGAACAACGAACAAACTAAGTGCACAGGTGTGGTTGTATACCTATTTCTTTACTTGCCACAAGGGGCTAAACACAGAGAGGACAAACAAGGACAGACAAACGGGTTAAGTCGATTATATTGACCCCAGTGCGTAACTGGAGCTTATTTAATTGACCCTGAAAGGATGAAAGGCAAAGTCGACCTCGGCAGAATTTGAACTCAGAACGTAACGTCAGACGAAATACCGCTAAGCATTTCGCCCCGCGGTGCTAACGATTCTGTCAGCTGGCCGCCTTGAAAATAATAATAGTAATAATGATAATAATAGTAATAATAATAATAATAATAATAACAATAATAATAATAAAAATATAATAATGATAATGATAACAATAATGGTGATGAGACGAGGAAAGTTTTTCAGAACAGAAGGCTTATGGTGAAATGAAGGTAATGCAACCTCGTTCCTAACTGTCACTTGCTAGTGACAGTTAGGAACAAGGGAGGACTGAAAGCAGAGATAAAAGGAAAAACAACGGAATAAGTGCAGAAAGGACGCGAAGAAGAATTTCGCAAGAAGGGACTACGGAATCCATTCCATGCAGCCACAACAGAAGTTGCTGTAAAAAATATGTGGGATTGGCTGATGAAAGGAACATTAAAAAAAGAGACCGAAAGCATTATACTGGCAGCGCAAGACCAAGCTTTGGTCTCGAACTGGAGTGTCAATCTTAGGAATGAGCAAGTGTCTCCGCTGTGCCGCATCTGCAATAGAGTGGATGAAACCATTGCACATATCACGAACGAATTCCTAGATTTGCCCCAAACCACTACAAGTTGTAGCGACACGATCAGTTAGCTACATTGGAAATTGTGCAAAAAGTGGGGGGGGGGGGCTAGAGAGAGACATGACGTGGTATTAGCACAAACTGTAGAGAGTGGCGGAGTCGGAGACTAGCAAAACCCTCTGGGATTTCCCAACCCAAACAGATGAGGAGCTAGAGCATAAACAGACTGGAACTAGCGGTGGGGCAAAAGATGCACCACATATGCTATATAGTTGCATACCCCTTTGACCAACAAATAGTAAAAGAAGAAAGCGAAATGATAGATCGATACAGCCCTCTTAAGTACGAAATAGCTCCGGCTATGGAAAATGAAGAATGTGAAGATAGTGCCAATTATTGTTGCGTCTTTGGGAACAGTATCAGAAGTCATCAAGGGGAATATAAAGGAAATTGGAATAGAGTGCCCAGTAGAACTGTTACAAAAGGGTTGCCTCTTTGGCACGGCCAGAATAATCAGGAAAGTATTAGATAGCTGAAAAAAACGGATAGCATGGTACCGTAGGCTGCAGGTAGTATGCCCACTACTCCGAGAGCTCCAACAAAACCTGTGATAAACAGAAATTATAATAATGTAATGATGTGAAGAAGAAGAAGAAGAAGAAGAAGAAGAAGAAGAAGAAGAAGAAATGTCATTCTATTATGTGTAATATAATGAAAAATTTTCAACCTGATATGTCGTAGTTGAGAATAAAGTTTTTTGGGTATATTTTGTGTGATCATCGTCTCCATGCCAATATATTCTTTGTTATAAACTTATTGAAAGAAAAAAAAGAAAAGAATTTAACCTTAAAGATTAAATTCATGTGTATGAATGCATAAGACGATATTGACTAAGAGCTGTAAGGTATGAAACGGGGTTTTGGAGCAAAGCTGGGATTCTAAATATAAATAAAAATATTTTAATTGAAATATGTAAAAACTAGAATTAAAAATATTAATTCAATTTTATATTGATTCAAACGTTGTTTATAGTTTTGATCATATATTTATAAATATACTTATACAATTATCACTATATATATAAATACGTGTGTGTGTGTGTGTAAGTGTCTGTGTATGTGAGTGTGTGAGCGTGATTTTGTATGTGTCTAAGATAAAAACACAACTGTTTAAGAAAGCCCCAAATATTAACTGATAATCGGCAGCGAATTTTCTGGTTTCAATTCATTGAAGAGTATATCCTGTAAGAAACTCGTTTTGCCATAGAGAGCTTCTAAAGTGAAAACTTCATTAAATGCTTTGTATGAAGCCTAATTTATTTAGAAACGGTAAATGAAAAGATTCGACTTTCATCCTTTCCAAAAGCAAGTAAAAATTACAGACTATGCTCATTTACAAATTAACTTTTTCGTAAGGAACCTTACTGAAAAATATTCCTAATTTTCAACAAAATGATGTTTTTCATTAATTATGTAGAGATGAACGATTTTACTAGGTCCCTCCCTCTTTGACAAGGTGCAGAATTAAAATTTTCGAAAATGTCCATGTTCAAAATTTTATAGTGAATGAGAATAATCAACCGAGCCTGTAATTACTAATTCTTATTATTTTCATTAGAGAAATGAAAAGTTAAATCTGACATCAACGGCATGCGAACTCAGAATGTATTGGAATAAAGCTGTCTTGCTATTATATCAGTGTATATTAATTTCTAGCATGAAAACAGGTTTACAATTCTTCTAGAAAGATATATGTAGAGGTTGGACAAAAGGCCACGAAATCTGACTGCATAATACGATATATGGGCTTAATAAAGTGGTTCTAACTGTTACACCAACTGCATTTTTGTTTTGTGAATTTGGCCTATGCTATATATACAATTCAATCAAGGCGGCGAGCTGCTGGCAGAAAGTTTAGCACGCCGGGCGAAATGCGTAACCGTATTTCGTCTGTCGCACATGTGTTCGTGAAGTAAGAATTGCTGTTTCGTGGTGTTAATATTGTTAACAACTGTTGTTTCTTGTTAAACTGTTGAATAACTTAACTGTTGGAGTTTTTCAATTGAAAACACTTAGTGCTTGTGGTAGCACGCGTTGTTCATTCCCCCTTTGGGGGGAAGAATGTCGTCTAGCATGGAGCCTACCGTTGGAGCAGAAATACTTGTTTCTCTGTTGAGAGGAGGAAATACATGTCCGGCGAGGAGCCAACTACAGACAAGGAAATAGGGGTTCCCCCGCTACAAGAAGGAATAGCAGAGAGGATAATATATTTGATATTTTTGGAGATGTGTCTGAGAGCTCGTCAGAACTTTCACCAGAAGAGTTTCCGACTTTGCCAGAGAACAAAGGCCTTGTGTCGAAGAGAATAATTGATGTGCCTAGCATCCAGATAGAACCAAAAATGGAAAAAAAAAGTTTTGCGTTGGCTGCTGGGGGTGGAACCCAGATACTGTCGACGAATAAAAGCGAAATTATGAAATACAGCAAAATGATGGAAATAACTGACAAAGGTGTGAAAATTGAACCTCCGCAAAAGTTATTACAGGAAGAAAAGCAAAAAACAATAATTTTCAAAACATATTGTCTACAAAAAAAAATTGAAAGAATGTCAGAAGAGAAAATAGAATAGTGCTTAAAGCCAATATTGGGCGACGTAGTATTTCTGAGAAGAGGAAAAAAATTCGGAACGGTGGAAGTAAGGTTCACCAATAAAGAAATAGCACACAAGAACTCAGTTGAAACGTTGAAAACGAACGACGTGGAGTTAATACCCTATTATATGGGGATGAGGACGTCGCGAATAAAAATTACAAGGGTCCCGCCAGAGGTCGAACCTATGTGGTTGTTGGCGGCAGTCCTAATCAAAGAGGTAGAAAAAATTACTCTCCTCCAGGCTACCGCTACGGAAAACCCACGCTGGGATGGTCAAACAATTAATCTTCTCATTCAAGCGGACCCTAAAATAATTCAAGCAATTCCTGAGACAATTGAGGTAGGGGAGGAGAACCTCGTGGTGTTTGTTGAGGGCCGAAAACCTCGATGATTTTATGTGGTCAATTAGGCCACATTCGAAGGAACTGCAAGGAAAATGAAGAAGAGGAGGAACAGGAGAAAAAATACAAAGAGGAAGAAGATAAAGAAGAAACAGATGAGAAAAAAACAACAAACAAAAGAAAAATACAACCAGCAACCCAGCCGAGAGCGCGACTACTACAGAAACAACCAAAAAAGACTGCCAGAAGAGAAAAAGAAGAAAAAGGCATAATAGCCGTATACACTAAAGATACTGAGCTCATGAGAGACATTCAACTCATAAAGACTGTAAAAAAAATTGATAACCTTTCAGAGGAATTTATCAATTACAACATATATGAAGTCTCAATAAGACTTATAGAATTCTACAAAATAAGTACAGAAAGACTGTATCTTCATTGAGATTAGATTTTAACAAGTCGATATTTCATGGATTACCAGCTCCGATCCCGCGAGAAAAGGAAAAGGTGGAGGTTCCCCCTCACCTGATAATTCTGTGTCGGTGGTGAGACGGGATTTTGACAAATCTATTTCCCAAGACCGTCCACCTCCGACCCTGGATCAAAAAAAGGTGGAGGGTCCCCTCCACCGGACAATCCTAATTAAACAGGTAAGTGATGGCTATTCACATTGGTTGTTTAAATGTTCATGGCCTGTTGTCAAGCTGGAAGCAAGGACGCTTTCTGAATGACATCAGGTCGAGAAATTTGGATGTAATTGTTGCAACGGAAACCCGGGTGAAGGGGCCAAGAGATCTGCTCCCCCTCTTGAACGGCTACGAGAAATAAGTTTCTCCGAATCGAGCGGAAGGTGGGGGTGGGGTGTTGGTCCTACTAAAAAGAAACCGGGTAGCCGAGAAAAAGTTGGTTTTTTCTGACCCAGAAGGCAGGTTGGTCGTTCTCGACTTGACATTCAGTTGTGGCAAGACAATAAGGTTGGTCGCTATTTACGCACCAAACATTATTGGCCCGCAAACTGACTATTTTCGTGGCCTAGGAAAGTTCCTAGCCACGTCGCATTCACTAGTAGTGTTAGGAGACTCTAATACAATATGTGCAGCGCACACAGATTGTGTTGGCTCAAACTCGAACATGAACAGAAAATGTAACCCAGGCTTTCGGGATCTGCTAAGTCAATTTCAGCTAGCAGATCCATATAGGTTGGAGCACCCGAACACTCCACAGTGGACGTGGTCAAATAGTGACGGGTCTACCAGAACATATCTAGATAGGATTTTAATTAGAGAGAAAAAGATAAGTCCATAGTTGAGTGTCCACAGTTTTTTCTAGTCAGCTACAGTGACCACAAGATGGTTACCTGTAAACTGACGGTAGATAAGTTGCATAGACAGGGATCTGGCTACTGGAAACTCAATACGTCTCTTTTGGCGATTGAGGAGTACAGAAAGCGGATCAAGATGTTAATACAGAGGGCATTAACAGGTACCATCATTAATAACAAA
>NC_043006.1:1122137-1139500 GCF_006345805.1 Octopus sinensis | reverse complement strand
CAGACTGAGAGCGCATATAAGGCTTGATGGCAGGCAATGAGAAATTTCTGAAAATTACTCATCTTTCTCCCGAGATAAGTTTTCGAAGGTGTAAAAATGCGTTGATAGTATTTAGAAAAATATAAAACATGCATTTATTGCAAATAAGAAACCTGGTTTCTTAAAATATCATTTTAAAGTAAAACATATCTTGTTTCGATCGTCTGTAGTATAATGGGAAAAAAAATTTGGATGAAAAATAAATTAAAATTATTACACGTAGGCCATGATTTTAGGCATTATGGCGGCAAAAGTGTACTTCCAAAATTACCCGTCATGTGATGGGTAAAACTGCAGTAGTGTGTATGTGTCTGTATGCGTGCGTTTGCATGTGTATGTATGTATACACGCACACTATTATACATACTCGCATGCGTTCATAGTTTTCTAAACACTTAAAACTCGCTTTGCAAAGTTGTACGTGTGTTCACAGTATTGAAACACGCTGACAGTTTTCGTAAAGATATACATACACAGAGCTTTTACAACAACCAGACAATCCGTCGATGTGTTTCTGTAGAGAGAGAGAGAGAGGCGATAGACAGGCAGAGAAGTAGAGAGACGTACGTAGAGAAAAGACAGAGAGAGACAGCTGAGAGAGAGAGAAAAAGAAACGGTGAATGCAGACACACAAAACAATAGACAGACAGAGAGACAGACAGATAGACAGACGGATGACTAGATAGACAGAGAGATAGTTTTCTATCAACAAACCTTGAACTCGAAGCCACATTGTGTGAAAGAAAATCGATCGTCTTGCAAGTTGTATGTTTAGCTGTGCTTTATCGTAAGCTGGCATTTTACGCACACGTTCACACACACACACACACGCACACACACACAAACACACACACACACACACACACAAACACACGCACACACACACACACAGTCATCTGCGTTTACACACACGCACATATGCTTATACATACATATATATGCTTATATGTGTATACATATATGTATATGCATATATATATATATATATATATATCTATATATATATATATATATATACATTTATATACATATACATACATATACAATTTCTACATAGATATCTGTGCATATATATATGGAGAGAGAGAAGATAGACATAGATATATACACAGAAACATATAACAAACATATATATATACACATACATAAAACATACATATGTACATGCATGTATATATATATACAAACATATATATATATATATATGCATATATACATGCATGTACATATATGTATATGTATACACACATTTACATGTATGTATTTGTTTGTGTATATATATATATATATATATATATATATATGTATGTATGTATTTATGTATGTATTTACATATAATACATACATATCGGCTGTGATGCGTATATAATACTGTACACTTCGGATAATTTATGTGTGTGATTGTGTGTGTGTGTGCGTGTATGTGTGTGTGTGTGTGTGTGTGTGTGTGTGTGTGTGTGTATAGACACACACACACGCAAGCACCCTGAAATGAAATGCATAAGTATTTAGGAGCAAGAGAGTGAGAACTCAATACACAAAATGTAGGGCGACATTATTTAGTTATTTCGTGGTGAACCGTAGGAGTGAGAGCAGAGCCTGCTGCTTTGGCGAGTGGTTGGCACGAAACCTGGGTCCTTGAGTCACTTACGTAGCTTCACATTCTTCTAAACAGACGTGTATGCGTAAGTGTGTGCATGTGTTCACGTACGTTGTTGTGTTAATAGCGATGTCTATGGGCTTCCATAGTTTTTACCTTGCAAATGTGTGAAGTAAAAAATCAAAACATCTGAGTTATGTTAATACAGATACTTACACGAACTCTATGCGTGTGTGTGTACGCGTGTATGTGTAAGCGTGTGTGTGTGTGTGTGTGTGAGTGTGCATTGTGCATACGTGTGCGTGTTGTGTGTGCTTTCAAGTATATATTTTGTATAAGTAAATTATGAATATAATTCTTAAATGTGACGATACAAATGAAAATGGATGTAACTTTATTTAAATCTTAGAAGTCATATCTATCTATCTATCTATCTATCTATCTATCTATCTATCTATCTATCTATCTATCTATCTATCTATCTATCTATCTACCTATCTATCTATCTATCTGTCTGTCTATCTAACTGTCTATATATCTATCTATTCATACACAGCTAGCTAGGTACATAATAATACATTCATATTTATGTTTACATACATACATACACTCGTACATACATACACTCGTACATATTTATGTTTATATGTATATATATGACTTTTAAAAAAAAAGAGAGCTTTATTTATATGTATGATTGCATGCTGATATAAAAAATCAATATATATATTTTATGCTTTTACGTGTATGGCTGTATGCTCTGGTGTCCGTGCATATTTAGCAGGGTGCACGTAATTGTGTATTGATGTTTGTGTGTGTGTCTGTGTGTGTACGTGTCCGCGCGGGTGGGCGAACACGCGATGGAAAGTAAGTATGAATACACACATACACACATATGTATGTATGTCTGTTGATGTCGGTAAACATGGTAAAAAAATCTATATTTCAGCTGATTTTTCACATACACATGTACTCATCTATATATATATATATGTATGTACCGGAGTAAACACATAAATGTGAAACAAGGTGGAAAAAAGAGTACTCAAATACCAGTGGTAGAGTAATATGCTTTATTTAAAGCAGCAGAAAATTCAACAAGATTCAACGGCAACGGGAAACTCAGAGTAACAGGTTTTGTTGAATTTTTCTGCTGCTTTAAATAAAGTATTGTATATGCATATATAAATACACACACACACACACACACACGCACACACATGCACACACATGCACACACACACACACACACACACACACACAGACACACACACACACACACACACACACACCATGTATATCTACACAATACATAATTGCAATCTACAAAATACACACAGAACATATATATATGTGTGTGTTGTGTGTGTTTGTGTTTGTGTTTGTGTGTGTACGTATATGTATATACGTACTTATGTAAGTATATATGAGTGTGTGTATATACTCCAGTATTCCACACGTTTTTCTTTCGGTGGGAACAAAATTCAAACTACCTACCTGCAGGATGTATAATTTCAAGTTATCTCCATAAATATCCAAAAGAGTGTACATCGCTCTTTACATATATATATATATATATATATTATATATATATATTATATAAATCTTTGATAAGCTCGCACGATCGCGTGGTGTCTGCGTAAATGTTATTTCTTCAATATATAAATATTTGTAAATGTTGCGTTGTTGTGCAGTGGCGAAAATTCCAGCGTGTTCTTCTGAGGTTTGTCCCTTTTCCTTGTACTGCTTGATCTTGCTGTTGTATTGACTCTGCTGCCTGCCCACCCACTAGGCTGTGGCGAGCCAATGTGGGGAGAAGAACCAGGGTTCCGTTCTCCGTAGCCTGGACAAACTACCAACCACGCACACGACGACCCCACCTACGTGCTTCGCTTTCATCCTTCCTGCATTACACCCATGAAACGCTTTTCCTGTTAAGACTTCCTCTCTCTCTCTCTCTCTTTCGCTTTTTTCCTCTCTCTCTCTCTCTCTTTCGTTTTTTCCTCTCTCTCCTTCGCTTTGTCTCTCTCTATTTCCGATGTGTTTATCTCTTTTTGTCACTCGTCCCCCACATCGTTTCTCGCGCGCTGACCGTGTTTTTCATTTTTCCTTTCTTTATTCTCCTCAGTCTCTCTTCTTCCTTCCTACATTTTCACTCTCTCTTTCAGTCTTATTCTTTCATTCTCTCCCTCTTTCCCCCTCTCTCTCTCTCTCTCATCTAACACTACATACATACATATACTACTATGTTTTACCGGCAAACATACAAATCAAATCACAGCGAACCCATAATATCAAATGCAATCCTCCACCTTGCTACGAGCCTGTAAGGAAGTCTTTACCTGGTCGCTCGACCTGCGGGAAATAGCAGCCAAACTCACTTGCATTCGATCATGGGTCTACTTCAACAGAGCTGACATGGAACGTAACAACATCAATCGCTAACTATCAATCCATCTACCTATCTCCTCCACTTCTCTCTCTCTCTTCTCTCTCTCTCTCATTCTATCTATGTGCCTGTCTATCTATCTGCCTATGAATACATACATATATACACACAGAATCACACACATCCGTATATATATATATATATAAATTTAAAATGAGGGTGAGAAATTAGATATATATATATATATACAACCATCCACACACACATATAGGTATTTATATATCTACCCACTTACGTCACTTTATATATATATATATATCTTTCGTTCTTTTGCAACGAGAACTCAATACACGAACTTCCGTGTGTGTGTGTGTATATATATATATATATATATATATATATATATATATATATATATATATCAATAATAACAAAGGGTAAAATTAATTAATTAAGAAGTAATTAATAATTTCACCAAGTAGAAGAAATAGCTAAAATTTTTTTGGCTGCTATTTCTAAACTTCGGTATGTGATAAAGCAAATCTCTGCTGAACACTTATTAATAAGTGTATATATATATATATATATAACTCGAGTGTATATAAACTAGTTTTATCTCTGTAATTACATACCTATAACTACTAACGTAAGTCTTCCTATCTTACCTTTATCTCTCCTCACCATATTATTTCTTCCTCTGTCTCTTCTCACTTTGTCTTCTCTCTTTTTCTCTCCTCCCATTCTCTCTTTTCTTCTCTCTATCAATAGACTCTTCTCTCCTTCACCTATTTCATTTATTCATCCTCCTCCTCTTCCTCCTCCTTCTCCTTCTCCCCTCCTTTATTTCTCAAGACAACTAGAAATCCTTTACGTCGTCGCCTGATATGCTAGAAAAAACAAGCATATCTCTCTCAAATCACACGCTACCATCTCTAAACAGAAAAGGACACATTAAATAATTTAGCTTAGAAATAACGGATGATCACGGTTGGAACGCATTTGGCTAAATATCTGCTGAATCGAAGATTACACAGAGTAAAATGACAGCAGGGACTATAATATTTTTCTATACCACATTTTCCCTCTCACCCAATTCAATATTCACCATTCGATTTTCAAGTTCGCTTTCCGATGGAACCTATCTGATTTTTAAAGTTCTAGGGTAAAACTATCTCACCTGATTTAAGCTCGGTTAATAATCTAAAACAGGGGTCGGCAAACCGTCAATAATAACCTCTGAGGGTGGATGAGTTATCTATGCGGCTGTCGAAGGGATCGATGGACACCTAAAATGATTTTGAACATTAAGGGTGCTGAATTATAAGCGAACTGAATCTCGAAGTGCGCGGTAATTCAAGGCTAATTAATATAAAACTCACTAATTCCAGCCAATTATCGTTGTATTAATTAGTATTCACCAAATACATACTTCACATTAAATATTTCAGTTACATCAATATAATACTCTTTTACTCTTTTACTTGTTTCAGTCATTTGACTGCGGCCATGCTGGAGCACCGCCTTTAGTCGAGCAACTCGACCCCGGGACTTATTCTTTTGTAAGCCCAGTACTTATTCTATCGGTCTCTTTTGCCGAACAGCTAAGTAACGGGGACATAAACACACCAGCATCGGTTGTCAAGCAATACTAGGGGGACAAACACAGACACACAAACACACACACGCATATATATATACATATATACGACGGGCTTCTTTCAGTTTTCGCCTACCAAATCCACTCACAAGACTTTGGTCGGCCCGAGGCTATAGTAGAAGACACTTGCCCAAGGTGCCACGCAGTGAGATTGAACCCGGAACCATGTGGTTGGTAAGCAAGCTACTTACCACACAGCCACTCCTGTGGCATTCCTTTTCAATTTTCCTCAAGTATTTTCATCAAATTTCTGTAAGAATTTCTTATTATAAAGCGGTAATGATTCAAAAGTTTGCAGGATTTACTGATTCAGAATTGTTAATATAAATTCTAGGTTTTAATTTTGCTCAAGTATTTTCCTTGATGGGTGGGGTCAATGCGGGGGGGGGGGGCAACGATTCCATGGAAGGGCCGATGGTATAAGAAGTTTGTGAACAGCAGTGTGCAGAGAAAGAGTGTACTGAAAACGTAACGAAATTTCCAGCCCAGTTCGATCGCCGGGTAAATAAATAAGGAAATAGGCTCCAAAATGAGACGGACCCTTCGTTTGAGGACTCGAAAGATATTGTACTATAGCGTCCATTGCTTATATCATAAATTAAAGCGATTTAAAAGAGAAACATTAAAAAGCCTACTGTAACGTTGGCGGGTTTTCTCAATACAACAAACAGAACACCGTGTGTGAAATAAGAGACGGACAGACCAGCATATTCAAGGGGGAAATATTGTGTGTGTGTGTGTGTATACGTGCATGTGTGTGTGTGTATTTGTGTGTGCGTGCGTGTGTGAGTGAGCGTGTATGTTGTATGCTTGTGTGAGTATGATATGAGAAACAGAGAATGTGTGTGTGGAAGTGCTGAGGAATATTGAACGAGACAGAAAGAAAGCGTGTGCGATTGTGTGTGTGTGCGTGTGAACGCGTGCGTTTGTGTGTGTTACGCTGTGTATTCGATGTGAAGCAGAAAGCGTGCGTCTATACAGTGAATGTATGCGTGTGCGCGGGAGTATGTGTGTGTGCGTGTGTGTGTGTTTATTAAATTAAAGAGAGAGAGAGAGAGAGAATGTGTATATACAAGAGAGTGCGTGTGTGTGTTAGTGTAAAGTGAATTTAAGACAGACAATGTGTGTGTGTGTGTGTGTGTCTGCGTCTGAGTCTTTGTGTGTGTGTGTGTGTGTGTGTGTGTGTGTGTCTGTGTGTCTGTGTCCTTGTGTGTGTGTGTGTGTATGCGAGTGTTGGCGCACATGGAATGAGAGATAGAGAGGAGAATGTGCAAGTGTGTGTATGTGTGTGTGTGTGTGTGCGTCTGTGTCTTTGTGTGTGTGTGTCTGCGTCTGTGTCTTTGTGTGTGTATGCGAGTGTTGGCGCACATGGCATGAGAGATAGAGGAGAATGTACAAGTGTGTGAGTGTGTGTGTCTGCGTCTGTGTCTTTGTGTGTGTGTGTGTGTCTGCGTCTGTGTCTTTGTGTGTGTGTGTGTGTGAGTATGCGAGTGTTGGCGCACATAGCATGAGAGATAGAGGAGAATGTACAAGTGTGTGAGTGTGTGTGTCTGCGTCTGTGTCTTTGTGTGTGTGTGTGTGTCTGCGTCTGTGTCTTTGTGTGTGTGTGTGTGTGAGTATGCGAGTGTTGGCGCACATAGCATGAGAGATAGAGGAGAATGTACAAGTGTGTGCATGTGTGAGAGAGAGTGTGAGTGCGTGTGTCCACAGGTGTGTATGTGTGCAGGTGCGTGTAAAAGGGAAAGTGAGAAAACTACTTTACCTGTGATCCAATCTACCTGCGCACGTATAGACACGCACAAAGCAAATGCACGACACGTATCCAGCGGTTGTAAAGTTACCTGAGTAAAGGACCGAGATTGTGAACTGCGCTTAAAAATGCAAAAGACGGACACCTCCTTATGCGGGGAAGCGTTCGTAACTTCCCAGCTCATAACTCTGTGTGTGTGTGAGTATGTGTGTGTGTGTGTATTAATAATTTTGGTCATTAGACGGCGGCCATGCCGGGGCACCGCCTTGAAGAATTTGCTTTTAGCTGAATATCTCGACCCAGCACTTATTTTTACAAAGCTTGGTACTTATTCTGTTGGAACTGCTGCTACGGGGATGTAAGCACACAAGCACCGGTTGACAAGCGCTATTAACAAAGACACCAAGAGACACCAGAGCACACACACACACACACACACACACACACACACAACGAACACAAACACACACATACATGCACGCACACACATTACATATATATATATTTATATATGGGACGGGCTTCTTTCAGTTTCCGCCTACCAAATCAACTCGCAAAGCTCTGGTGTGCCCAAGATTATTGCAGAAGATATTTGCCTAAGATGTCACGCAGTGGGACTGAACCCTGAACAAAATGGTTGGGAAGCAATTTTTTTACAACATAGCAATATGCTTATGTATTTATATATAGACATAGATTATATGAGAGTGTGTGCGCGTCTACGTGTACTTGCAATCGCGAGGGCGTAGAGGTCTATCTAGATATACACATAATCAGCTGTGGCTGTGTGGTAAGAAGCTTGCTTCCCAACCACATAGTTCCGGGTTCTGTTCCACTGCACAGCACCTTGAGCAAGTGTCTTCTACTATAGCCTCGGGCCGACCAAAGCCTTGTGAGTGGTACTGGTAGACGAAAAACTGGAAGAAACCCGTCGTATATATATATATATATATGTGTGTGTATGTGTGTGTGTGCATGCATTTGTGTCTATATTTCACCCCACCCCTCCCACTACTTGACAACCGGTGCTGGCGTGTTTATGTCCCCGTCATGTTCGGCAGAGAGAACGATAGACTAAATTCTTGACTTCAAAGAAAAATAATTCCTGGGGTCGATTTGTTCGACTAAAAAAAAAAACACTTCTCGGCCGCAGTTAAATGATTGAAACAAGTAAAAGCAAAAAAAATTTATATACAAGATGTGAACGATGACAAGATGTGAACGATGACAAGATGTGAACGATGACAAGATGTGAACGATGACAAGATGTGAACGATGACAAGATGTGAACGATGACAAGATGTGAACGAGGACAAGATGTGAACGATGACAGATGTGAACGATGACAAATGTGAACGATGACAAGATGTGAACGATGACAGATGTGAACGATGACAAGATGTGAACGATGACAAGATGTGAACGAGGACAAGATGTGAACGATGACAAGATGTGAACGATGACAAGATGTGAACGATGACAAGATGTGAACGATGACAAGATGTGAACGATGACAAGATGTGAACGAGGACAAGATGTGAACGATGACAAGATGTGAACGATGACAAGATGTGAACGATGACAAGATGTGAACGATGACAAGATGTGAACGATGACAAGATGTGAACGAGGACAAGATGTGAACGATGACAAGATGTGAACGATGACAAGATGTGAACGATGACAAGATGTGAACGATGACAAGATGTGAACGATGACAAGATGTGAACGATGACAAGATGTGAACGAGGACAAGATGTGAACGATGACAAGATGTGAACGATGACAAGATGTGAACGATGACAAGATGTGAACGATGACAAGATGTGAACGATGACAAGATGTGAACGAGGACAAGATGTGAACGATGACAAGATGTGAACGATGACAAGATGTGAACGATGACAAGATGTGAACGATGACAAGATTGTGAACGATGACAAGATGTGACGATGACAAGATGTGAACGAGGACAAGATGTGAACGATGACAAGATGTGAACGATGACAAGATGTGAACGATGACAAGATGTGAACGATGACAAGATGTGAACGATGACAAGATGTGAACGAGGACAAGATGTGAACGATGACAAGATGTGAACGATGACAAGATGTGAACGATGACAAGATGTGAACGATGACAAGATGTGAACGATGACAAGATGTGAACGAGGACAAGATGTGAACGATGACAGATGTGAACGATGACAAGATGTGAACGATGACAAGATGTGAACGATGACAAGATGTGAACGATGACAAGATGTGAACGAGGACAAGATGTGAACGATGACAAGATGTGAACGATGACAAGATGTGAACGATGACAAGATGTGAACGATGACAAGATGTGAACGATGACAAGATGTGAACGAGGACAAGATGTGAACGATGACAAGATGTGAACGATGACAAGATGTGAACGATGACAAGATGTGAACGATGACAAGGATGTGAACGATGACAAGATGTGAACGATGACAAGATGTGAACGAGGACAAGATGTGAACGATGACAAGATGTGAACGATGACAAGATGTGAACGATGACAAGATGTGAACGATGACAAGATGTGAACGAGGACAAGATGTGAACGATGACAAGATGTGAACGATGACAAGATGTGAACGAGGACAAGATGTGAACGATGACAAGATGTGAACGATGACAAGATGTGAACGATGACAAGATGTGAACGATGACAAGATGTGAACGATGACAAGATGTGAACGAGGACAAGATGTGAACGATGACAAGATGTGAACGATGACAAGATGTGAACGATGACAAGATGTGAACGATGACAAGATGTGAACGATGACAAGATGTGAACGATGACAAGATGTGAACGAGGACAAGATGTGAACGATGACAAGATGTGAACGAGGACAAGATGTGAACGATGACAAGATGTGAACGATGACAAGATGTGAACGATGACAAGATTGAACGATGACAAGATGTGAACGATGACAAGATGTGAACGATGACAAGATGTGAACGATGACAAGATGTGAACGATGACAAGATGTGAACGATGACAAGATGTGAACGATGACAAGATGTGAACGATGACAAGATGTGAACGATGACAAGATGTGAACGAGGACAAGATGTGAACGAGGACAAGATGTGAACGATGACAAGATGTGAACGATGACAAGATGTGAACGATGACAAGATGTGAACGAGGACAAGATGTGAACGATGACAAGATGTGAACGAGGACAAGATGTGAACGATGACAAGATGTGAACGATGACAAGATGTGAACGATGACAAGAGTGAACGATGACAAGATGTGAACGATGACAAGATGTGAACGATGACAAGATGTGAACGATGACAAGATGTGAACGATGACAAGATGTGAACGAGACAAGATGTGAACGATGACAAGATGTGAACGATGACAAGATGTGTGAACGATGACAAGATGTGAACGATGACAAGATGTGAACGATGACAAGATGTGAACGATGACAAGATGTGAACGATGACAAGATGTGAACGATGACAAGATGTGAACGATGACAAGATGTGAACGAGGACAAGATGTGAACGATGACAAGATGTGAACGATGACAAGATGTGAACGATGACAAGATGTGAACGATGACAAGATGTGAACGATGACAAGATGTGAACGAGGACAAGATGTGAACGATGACAAGATGTGAACGATGACAAGATGTGAACGATGACAAGATGTGAACGATGACAAGATGTGAACGATGACAAGATGTGAACGATGAACAAGATGTGAACGATGACAAGATGTGAACGATGACAAGATGTGAACGATGACAAGATGTGAACGATGACAAGATGTGAACGAGACAAGATGTGAACGATGACAATGTGAACGATGACAAGATGTGAACGATGACAAGATGTGAACGATGACAAGATGTGAACGATGACAAGATGTGAACGATGACAAGATGTGAACGATGACAAGATGTGAACGATGACAAGATGTGAACGATGACAAGATGTGAACGATGACAAGATGTGTGAACGATGACAAGATGTGACGATGACAAGATGTGAACGATGACAAGATGTGAACGATGACAAGATGTGAACGATGACAAGATGTGAACGATGACAGATGTGAACGATGACAAGATGTGAACGATGACAAGATGTGAACGATGACAAGATGTGAACGATGACAAGATGTGAACGATGACAAGATGTGAACGATGACAAGATGTGAACGATGACAAGATGTGAACGATGACAAATGTGAACGATGACAAGATGTGAACGATGACAAGATGTGAACGAGGACAAGATGTGAACGATGACAAGATGTGAACGATGACAAGATGTGAACGATGACAAGATGTGAACGATGACAAGATGTGAACGATGACAAGATGTGAACGATGACAAGATGTGACGATGACAAGATGTGAACGATGACAAGATGTGAACGATGACAAGATGTGAACGATGACAAGATGTGAACGATGACAAGATGTGAACGATGACAAGATGTGAACGATGACAAGATGTGAACGATGACAAGATGTGACGATGACAAGATGTGAACGATGACAAGATGTGAACGAGGACAAGATGTGAACGATGACAAGATTGAACGATGACAGATGTGAACGATGACAAGATGTGAACGATGACAAGATGTGAACGATGACAAGATGTGAACGATGACAAGATGTGAACGAGGACAAGATGTGAACGATGACAAGATGTGAACGATGACAAGATGTGAACGATGACAAGATGTGAACGATGACAAGATGTGAACGATGACAAGATGTGAACGATGACAAGATGTGAACGATGACAAGATGTGAACGATGACAAGATGTGAACGATGACAAGATGTGAACGATGACAAGATGTGAACGATGACAAGATGTGAACGATGACAAGATGTGAACGATGACAAGATGTGAACGATGACAAGATGTGAACGAGGACAGGCGAGGTCCCTCCTGAACCTCATCAACACCCTGTACATGGAGCAGGTAATACTCCAACCAACCAGGGCAGGTAACACACTGGATCTCTGCTTCACAAATGACATGGATCTCATCCATAATGTGAAAGTGACACCGACACTACTCTCGGATCACAACATGATAGAGCTGACCATGTACGGGCCAAAAGAGAGCACGGACATGCAGCCTACAAGAAACCCTCAAAATCTTTCCAGCTTGAACTACCATAAGGCAAACTGGAAACAAATTGAGAAAGAGATCCTCAAACAAACTGGCCTAAATGTCTCTCCTCGCCAGACATCGACGTGAAACTTCAACAATTCATGTCTGTAATGCAAGCCATATGCTACAAATGTGTCCCAGAGAGAAAGGCCCTGTACACAAGAACAAAATCCCCAGAGAGAGGAAAATTTTAATGAGACGGCGTACGAATTTTCAAATCGCCTAAACAAACAGATTGAAAGCAGTGAAAAGTCCCGCCTAAAATAAAACTGTTGGAAATCGAAAAATGTCTGCAACTCTCCCATGAAAAAAGAAAGCAGACAAAGAAGCCTGGGCTATAGAAAACATAAAATCTAACCCCAGAGCTTTCTACAGGTATGCCAAAGAAACAGCTACAGTGCACTGTAGAATAGGGCCACTCCTCGAAAAGGATGGCACACTTACAGGAAACCAATGAGGGTAAGTGAAATACTGAATGAGCAATTCAAGAGTGTTTTCACTCCACCCCCTGGGCATCTCCAAATCACCAATCCAACTGACTTTTTACCACTGCAGATATAAAATCAGAGGCGGCGACGATAGATTACATCGATATAAAGGAAGACGATGTAACCAAGGCTATAGATGAAATGAAAACAGACTCAGCTACTGGCCCCGATGGATTCCCGGCAATCCTCCTAAAAGCATGTAAGAGAGTCCTAGCAAGACCACTGCAGTTCCTCTTTCAGAGCTTCCTTGCAGCTGGCAAACTTCCAGGAAAACTGAAGGAAGGTAACATATGCCCCATTCATAAAGGATGTAGCAGAGCGGAAGCCAAGAACTATAGACCTATCTCTCTGACCTCACACATCAGCAAGGTCATGGAACGAATAGTCAGAAGGAAGCTGATCACCTTCCTTGAAGAGAATGACTTGCTGCCCGACACCCAACATGGTTTCCGACCAGGGAGAAGCTGTTTAACTCAGCTCCTACAACACTATGACTGGGTGCTGAAACGGCTGCTCAACCACTCAAATGTGGAAGTGATATATCTCGACTTTGCAAAGGCCTTTGATAAAGTCGATCATGGAATGATATGTCACAAACTGCGTGATCTCAACATAGTTGGAAAACTGGGAGAATGGCTTCATGACTTTCTGAAGGATAGAAGTCAGGTGGTAGTAGCCAATGGGGCCACCTCCACCTCCATTACACACAAATAGTGAGCGGTGTTCCGCAGGGCACTGTTCTGGGACCACTACTGTTCATAATGGCCCTCTCAGACATGCCCTCAGCCACGCAGAGAGCCACGATCACAAGTTATGCAGACGATACAAAAGTTTCACAGGCAATACAGAACCCTGAGGACACTAAACACCTGCAATGTGAGCTGGACGAATATACAAGTGGGCTAAAAAACAATAGCATGCAGTTCAATGCTGGAAAGTTTCAAGCTTTATACTATCAGCATGCAAAACTGAATGCAATACCCAATGAATACACTGGACCCGGAGGGATTGCAATCCCAGAGGCACAATCAGTGCGTGACCTGGGTATTCACATGAGTGATGACGCGACCTTTCATGTACATGTTGCTAAACTGACAATGAAATGTAGACGGCTGGCTGGATGGATTCTTAGAACCTTTAGAACAAGAGAACAAGAAACCATGATGGTCCTCTGGAAGACACTTGTCCTAAGCCACTTTGACTATTGCTCTCAGCTATGGTCACCATCCAGTGTCAAGTTGATCACAGAACTTGAGGCGATCCAACGAAGCTACACAAAGAAGATAGCCTCTATGCAGAATGTAAGCTACTGGGAAAGACTCAAGAGATTAAAATTATATTCCCTGGAGCGTAGGCGGGAAAGATATGCCATAATATACATCTGGAAGATCCTGGAGGGAAGTGTCCTGAACTTTGGCATCGAGAGTTACGCAAATGCCAGAACTGGGCGCCACTGCGTGGTGCCTAGGACTCCAAACCTGCCATCAAGATGTAGGACAAGATTCTGTGATAGCCTGGGCTTCCGAGGCCCACAGCTCTTCAATATCCTCCCGAAGAACCTGAGAGACCTGCATGGGGTGGATACAGATGTCTTTAAAATGAAGCTGGATCTCTTCCTGTCAGGTGTCCCAGATGAAACCAACTTCACGGCAGGAGGGGCAGATGAGGGCAGCTGCATCGAACTCTCTCATGCACCAAATAGCAGTTGCTAGAAAGCCTCCATGAAGTGAAACCAAGTAGCAACACACCAATGGCGGTGCCCCAGCATGGCCACAGCTCATAAGCTGAAACTAGAATCAATCAATCAATCAATCAATCATACATATATATACATATACATACATACTATATATATATATATATATATATATATATAATATATATATATATATACATACTATATATATGTGTGTGTGTGTGGTATATATATATATTCTTTTACTTGTTTCACTCATTTGACAGGGTTTTAGTCGAAAAACTCGACCCCAGGAATTATTCTTTGCAAGACTGGTGCTTATTCTATCGGGCTCTTTGCTGAACCACTAAGTTACGGGGACGTAAGCACACCAGCATCTGTTGTCAAGCGATGGTGGACTGACAAGCACAAACAAACAGACACGTGCATAAACATATACACACACACACATACTTGCAACAAGTAACATTCACCGAATACAATTTAAAATTAATTATAAGCACAGTTTGATTTCAATGTTTCGCCAACATCAGCTCTTCAGGCGAGTGAATACCGGAGAATCTTCAAATTCAGAATCACAAATATGCCTTTTCCTCTCCAGATATTTCATGTCAGACATTTACCCTATCAGGTATTTGATCAACTATTTCTATATTTCTGTAGTACTCAAGGCAAGGAGGAGCGGGACTTGCTGTCAGCGTCAACAAAGTACTACAGAAAAGCGTTCCTTCATCCACTCTTTTTTCAATATTTCGGTAAAACACAGATAGGTTCATTCGCAGATGGAATTAAATTCACATGCCCACATCTCTCCTTCGTTCTTCTCGCACTGTCACATCTATTTCAAGCCTATTTAAATCACCTGGAAACTGGCTGTGCAACAACACAATTAAGATAGCTCCTACGAAATCTGACCAACAGCATGAAGCTTCAAATACAATCAAACAACACACTCAATAATATGAATATATTAGACACACATCGAATACAAAAGTATTAGGAGTTATTTAACTAGGGGCACACAAAGCAGCGTTGAATAAAATATACGCTTGTACAATCATATTTAGTACATCCGTGTGTATATGGACGTGGGAATACCTTTCGTTGCGGATATAGGCTCGGGAGAAAATTTGCCTCATAGACAAAATGTAAGAAAACATATCATTGAGGTCATGGTTCGGAAGATGCGTACGTTTCTGCATCGTTACGCTTCATCGGCCTCGAATGCCGAAGTGGCTGCCTAATATCTTCCTCAAACCACATTTATCTTTAAAAAATGGAAAGAAACATAAGATTATGCGATCGAAAAGAAACAAAAACTGGATGGTCACAAATGGAGCGCTATGCACATGAATCTTCTTGATTAAAACTGACCAAGTACTAATCAGCAATAGCAACAACAAGCGATCTGTTATGCGGTCGCTCGATTTGTTAAGAATAACTGTTAGATGTCACTCAAATGAAAATTCATGTATTAAACAAGTAGACAGAATCATTAGGGTAACGGAGAGAATGCGTTGCAGCATTTACTTATAAAATAGCCTCACTTCAATTAATTTTGAAAATAATGAAAAATTTAGTAAAATAAATTAATCATTGTTAAGTGGTGTTTGGATCATAAATTAACATTAAGTGCTGATGGAAGATTTTAACTGAGGACTCTTGAAAACAAGATGTCTATGCCACAGTACGAGGGGGAGGTCTCAGGCAGGTTGGTATCGGATGGGTTGTCCTGAGTTCAAATTCTGCTGAGGTCAGTTTTGCTTTTCATCTTTGAAAGATCGATAAAATAAGTACCAATCAGTCATATTCTTATAAAGCACTTTGAACGTGGATAGAGTTACAAGAAAAATGACGAGAAAGGAGGGAACGATGGATGAAGAGTTAACTGAAAAAACGATTGAAGCCGAAAATGAAAACCACTTTGATCGTATAACTCTTTGATCAAGAATCACCTGAAGCTAAACAACAACAACAACAACAACAACAACAATAGTGTCATCAAGATCGAAACACCTGAGTTATACAGACCAATACAATCTGAAATATAAATACTATCTTTCAAGTTTGCTAATTAACAGAGAGGATCAGTTAAATTAAAGTATCAAGAGTTGGTGTTCCTCTATGGAAACGTATCAAATTAGTGGTAGTATATCTAGGAATATATCATATCATGTGCCTTTCCTTTTTGTAGCACAATACAGTAATTTAAAGGTCTTCCACTTCGGCAAATAGGGCAGGGTGATCCCACACGGAACGATTTTCTCAACTGATCATACTGTTTATTCACTCTACTCTTCGGCTCTCCACAAAGCTTCTAGAACCACAACACAGTTATTTTAAATGGTAGAGATAGCAACGAAATTTTGCTCAAATTATATTTTACCGCCTTAAAACGCTTAATGATACTTTGCTTAATGTTCTCCTAGATATGCGATGCTCGCCAAAATTCTGGGTTTGTCGTGCCTTGAACACCTTTGCTAATAGTCTAACTTACTTGAGTCTAAACAAAAATAAGAAAATTTTAGGTGTTAACGCCAAGAT
>NC_043006.1:1097137-1112137 GCF_006345805.1 Octopus sinensis | reverse complement strand
GCGGTAGAACATGCTGAGCTGAGTATCTCTATCGAACTATTACCAAAAGCTCCGTGTCTGCACACGCAGATGATGACACTGTGATGGTATCGAGCACACCAGAAGCTAAGATGCTGGTAACATACTGGAGGAGTTAAAGTGGAAACTCGCCATAACGGAGACAAATCGACTGCCATACAGATCGACACTGGGAAAGCCATGTAAACCAGTAGAGCCAACAGTTTGATTAAAGAGCTCGGGATTTTATTTTGTTCAAGCCTCAAATGAATAATGTCTAGAATGAAATTGTAAAACAGCATGACCAATCTCGTTCAGAAATAAGGGGAAAGAAACCTACAACAAATCCAGTTTCGCTTTCAGAGGCCAGATTAATACAATGTTATATTGTGTAGTGGACTTTTACGGGATATCAAGCTTAATGGGCAAATATTGAAAGTTTTTCTTATTGCATACTCAGCTCATCAACTCTATCTCATCCCTCCAGCATGTTTTGATATTGAAGCTATTGCTGTAAAGTTAGCTGATATTGAGAGACATTCTGATTGAACTACGACACAAACGGCTGCGTGCATACGCTAGGGATGCTTCTGTTTTGGAGTGAGACTCGTCAGAAATCGAGGTGTCCAGCACCGTTCTGGAGCGCTACCAGGTAGAGAGTGCATTAGCTGGAACAAGTCTGGATCTCCATGGGTGTAAAGATTGCGAGAAGGTTGTGATTAAATTAATTAGCTTCATCCGCAAATAAGTAGAGAAAAATTTGTTCGCGACATATCAGGTGGATGCGGTTTACCCCTTGATCACTTTGGTGGAATACTAAGACATGGTCGTCGTACCTTATACCAAAAATATATGACTATATTGAATGGTATGCTATTTTACTGCTATTGGAAGTAACAAATGTCTTGTACTGCGAACGCCTACTTTAGAAGTCTATGATTGTTGTGTCTAATGAGCTGGTGCTTTAACGTCGGCAGCGGCCATTGAACAACACGATATTAAAGAGTTTGTTTGCAATTTGAGAAACGTTTTTCAGCAGCTTTTCTCTTTAACTGAGCTGCGTTCCTTCATAATATGCAGACCGATGACAGGTGTCTGGTATCTATTGTGTTACCAGGAATCAAGTATTGATAATATGTCGGAGGAAATATATCATAATATGTCGGAGGAAATATATCATCTAGTACATTTCCAGTAAGTACCTGGAAGCATACCAGGTAGGAAATGCGGGCAGCGGAACGTCAGCACTTCCCTTTTTATAAAGGGTTAGAAGAGAACATGAGCGACGATGGTCTGTAAACAATGTTCTGGCTGTCGATGAATGCAGGTTGAATAGTTCTTGAGAAATCTCTGATTGGGATTACGGATAATTTTTTTTTAAATAGTTGGCTTGGTAATACAATAGTAAAGAATTTTCTATATGGAGTAAAGTTTGTGAGCATAACTCGCCTACAGCCGAATCTATTTCGGAAGCTTAAAAGATGGAAAAATCTTCCTTGTGTACACACTTTCAGTATTTGCACAACGCTGAATTGTGGGTTTACATCAAACAGTTGCTATCACCACGTGAGGGACAAGTCCTGCTATTCGGATATGAAAATCAAACCTGGCAAGAAAGTGAGGGACATCTTCCTCCGTCTATTGGCTATGGCTAAATATTTAGTGTGATAGGTGTCGGTAAAAATGTCTAAGGACAGAGACTTTCTTTTCCGGTCAGGCAAACTTTTCTTCAAGTACTTCTTGAAGGACGTGGTAAAGGCAAAGAGGGGAACGCAGCTGTCCAAGATATTTACGAAAGCTTGATGGAAGCGGCCAGAATGGTTTATTCTGGCTATTATGCTTTTATTAGCAGGTAGCAAGAACTGAGGGAGAGAGAGAGAGAGAGCATTTGGTTTTCTATATCAGAGTAAATCGAGGCTTTAGTGTAGGATGCTCTGAATTAACCTAAGGGGTGGTCTCCAGATTTGGATATCTTTGCTTTGATTATTATTTATTGATTTTGTAAATTTCGTCATTCTTAACTCAGTTGTTTTTTTTTTCCTGTGTTGCCTTCGACATCGAAGACTTTAGTGGGCACGAAAAGAAACTCTTGTTAATTGGGTGGTGAACCAATAACTGTGACAAGAATCAATCAACGAAAGAACCTCTTTCATTTCATATTATTTGTTTAAATAAAAAAAAGACGGCGAACTGGCAGAATCGTTACCCCGCCAGACCAAATGCTTAGCGGCATTTCGTCCGTCTTTACGTTCTGAGCTCAAATTCCGCCAACGTCGATTTTACTTTTCATCTTTTGAACACTGGGGTCGATGTAATCGACTAGCCTCCTCTCCCTAAGTTGCTGGCTTTGTGGCAAAAATTTGAAAGCTTTATTTGTTTAAATATTTTATTCTCTTAAGCAAGATATAATCTTCCCCACAACTCATATAGATCACCTTTATAGCACTGGGATTTGGTGCATAATCTATCTAACCATATGCTTGTAATGCACATCGTCTTTCCATATCAAATCCAAATCTAGATTTAAACATAATTTTTTTTAATTCTCTCACCCACATCCAATTCCCGCCGTAACAAGAAGACAATTATTCTTCTTTCTTACTTAGACTAACAGCACTTCACGCACAAAGCTCCATATGATTAAATTTTTCCGGAATTAAAGTGTCATTCGAATATTATATATATTTGATGTATTGATTTAGATTCTGAGTTCTAACGCTATTCTAATGAGTGTGTGTAATTTACTGTAGTGTAATGAATTAATGAAAACAATGGAAATATTTAGGGCTTCAATCAGTGATTTTGTTCGTATATTTGATAACCGTGTGTTTATTTCATGAACGTATTAAGTTTTTAAGGGCGGCAGATTGAAAGAAACAGAAATGTAACAAACAAAGAAACTTGCGATATTTGGTAATGACCTTTGCTGTTCTCAGGTCGACTTAGTCTTTTATCCTTCTGGAATCAATAAAAACAAATTGTACCAGTCCCTTACTGACTCCGATAATTTACAATACGCACACGCAATACATCAATACGCGCATGAGCGTCTAAGTGATCTTATGCTAAATTTATGTGATATAAACAACACAAAAGAAGTTCGGCGCCCATAACTGTCTTTAAGAGCCCAGAGGTTGCTAGCAGGGAGAAAGTGATGAAATGATCTCCTCTTTCTCTAGAGTCTAGAGCAACCCGGGAATTAGTGCTAGATTGTCGATGGATAAAGTCTATTCCACCAAAACAGGGCCACAAAGTTTCCGTCTACAAAATTCCACTCACGAAGATTTCGTTATAAACCCGGCCGCGAATATTTTCCCCGACAGAGATCCAGACCTCGGTTAAGAACTCATTTACATACAGCCAATCAGAGTTCAACTATCAAACATATTTATGAGCGCATAACAAGTGTTGGGCGATAAGATAAGGCCCCTTGCGTAAGGAAGGACCATGCTTCTTTTCTCTTTTAAAAATGCTTGTTGTTCTTGTTCTTGTTTCAACCATGGTTGCCTCTGCGTAATTATTTGTATTGTTGTTTAGTGGAGGCGCAATGGCCCAGTGGTTAGGGCAGCGGACTCGCGGTCATAGGATCGCGGTTTCGATTCCCAGACCGGGCGTTGTGAGTGTTTATTGAGCGAAAACACCTAAAAGCTCCACGAGGCTCCGGCAGGGGATGGTGGTGATCCCTGCTGTACTCTTTCACCACAACTTTCTCTCACTCTTACTTCCTGTTTCTGTTGTACCTGTATTTCAAAGGGCCGGCCTTGTCACTCTCTGTGTCACGCTGAATATCCCCGAGAACTACGTTAAGGGTACACGTGTCTGTGGAGTGCTCAGCCACTTACACGTTAATTTCACGAGCAGGCTGTTCCATTGATTCGGATCAACCGGAACCCTCGTCGTCGTAACCGACGGAATGCTTCCCCATTGTTGTTTACTTTGTAAAGCATTAAGGGGAGAGGGCTGCTAGCACATCACCCTCTACCAACATTTTCCCCATCCACGGTTTTACCATATGGGACCCTAAAAAATTCGTTAATAGCTATAGATGCAAATCTAATTACTTGTTTCTTAAAATCAGGAATAACTTGGCGATCGGTCGACTTACAACACCGTTCTTCGTCTTGAGTTTCCTTGGTAGAGTGTGATTGTTAACTTGACAACAAGGTGAAGGTGAGCTCTTATTGGCTGTAGGCAAATGAGTTCATTACTGGGGTGCGGAACTCTCGTGGGAAAAAAATTTCGCAGCCCGGCCACAGTAGAAGACACTTGTCCAGTGCACCAAGCAGTCGCCACTTTCGAAGAGAGCATCTAAAAGACACAGTGAAGCTCTGTGCCCATGGCCAGAAGTCAATAGTGTGCCCGTGTATGTGTGTCTATATTATGTGTGAATGACTCAACATTGTATGATTGACTATACTGAGTGTGTGTGTCGCTGTGTATATTTATATACCTAAATCTGTATTGTGTGTGTCTGACTCTGTATTGTGGTATAACTGAGTCTGTATCTGTTGTGTATGACGGTCAATACCGTTTGTGTGTGGTGTGTATCTAAGTCTGTATTGTGTATGTCTGGATCGATATCATATGTATGCCTGAGTCCACAGAGCACATTATTTTTGTTTTATCTTACAGTACACTTATCTGTGAGTTTACATAGTGTCTGGATGTTAATATTGTTTGTATTAATCTATATTGCCTATATACCTATCTCTTTATTGTCTGCATGATTCTCTCTCTCTCTCTCTCCCCACTATCTATATGTTCGTCTGTCTTCCTTTCTCTCTATCTCTCTTTCAGTCTGCCTGTCTAGTTCTCTCTCCCCCCCTCTCTCTCTCTATCTATCTATCTGCTAAAGGTGCAAACGAAATCCTGATTGGGTCTATATAAGTCTACAGTGGCTGAATAAACAGCCTGAACATCTCAGTTTCTTGTATCACCTGTTTGTCATATGAATACAGATCTCTCTTCTGTCCAGGTATAATTAAGCCAGCAAAGAGCAGTATTTAGTTTATGTTTCTACAGTCTGAGTTTAAATACGTCCGTGACCAACTAATATTTCCGAAACTCCGAGTTCGATTATTTTTAAAAAATACAATAACCTTGTGGATAAAGTAATTGGACTCCGTCTCTTCTGTACTGTTATTGTGAACAAGGTTCTCGTCGTTTCAGATACATTTTTCAGCAGTTTGTCTCTTTAACTTAGTTGCAGTCCTTGATCATGTGCAGACCGTAGCCGGGTATACATTATATTTCCAGATGTAGATAGCATGTTTTATGAAAAGAACCATTTTGTAAGCTTCTAGTAAGCACCTGGAAGATTACCAGATGGGAAATGCGGCCAATAAGGAAAATTATATATTGTATGTGCGTGAGTCGCCGTGTGTGAATGTATGCGAGTTTGACTGGGGATGTTTATATATGCATGTTTCTACATGTCTGTGGAACTGTTTGCATCTGTGCCTGTGCGACTCTGTCTGTCTGTTAGTCTTTATTCACTGATCAATCTCTGAATTTGAGAAGGGATATGTGTATGTATGTATGTATGTATGTGTATGTATGTATGTATGTGTATGTATGTATGTATGTATGTATGTATGTGTGTATGCAACTCTATATCATGCATATATCATGTCAAGTCACTCACGGGCATTTCTGATGACATGCAACCCAATACAACCGGTTTTATGGTCGGTTCGTCGGTGAATAAACTGTCACGTACATTAACTTAACCTGATCAGTGGGGTTACTAGAGAATCAAGACAAAATAGTACTGTCTAAACGATTAATAAACCAAGCCTTGGATCGTCGACAGCAACAGTGCACGACAGTGTGTGTGTGTGTATGTGTGCATGTGTGTGAGTGTGTGTGTGTGTGAATAATTACAAGATGGAGGGTGATGTAGAATTAACCACTTTGTTGGCAGATAATTGTCATTTAGTCGTGGGTGATAACAATCGAGTTGGAGAACTCTAAAAAGGAAATAAGTTACATATCTCTGATGATTTGACAATATGTCTTCATTATGTAAATAACAATCACCTTGTTAATGAAGCGTACGTAAGGCGAGTTAACTAAATGGGCGTTTGGTAAAAGCTCTTGGGGCTGATGTAATCGACTCATTCCCTCCCCCAAAATTACTGACCTTGTTTTGGATGTGTACATGTAAGCATAGGAATATGTAAATATATCTGCATGGATATGCACATATATATATACATATGTGTGTGTGAGAGAGAGAGAGAGAGAGAGAGAGAGATCACTCATAGTGCTACTGGTAGCATGTAACCCATTACAATCTGTCAAAGGGTGAACGAACTTTGTTGAGTCAATGACCATCCGGTTACTAGGGGTCAGAGAGCCCTAGTCTTTGTGTAGATATCTCTCTAGGAAAAGGAAAACTTTGATGTAACACCTACGACTTTGTATCCAATGATTTTGACTAGTTCTTCTGTTTGGGTAAGTGCATGTGTTGCTCAGAAAGTGGGATCGACCTGCTTTTTCTCACTTTAAAAATCTTAAAGTATACGCATCGCTTGATTCCTAATACCTTTGTTTTATGTTGCATGCTATGGCTGACCGTAGCCAAGAAAGACAAAACACTCAATGAAAAATTCCATGATGAAAGAAAGCATGTGTTAGTTTGGATAGCTCTGTAAACACCGACGGCGGGAAATGCCTATCGTTTTTACATCTAAATTCCTTGCAAGACTGAAAAGCGAGTTGATCCTGGCTATCCGTGCTTAAGAGAACAATCAAGAGATGCTATTGTTCGAAATCGGGTTTCAGCCATCATATATGTATGTATGTATGTATGTATGTATGTATGTATGTATGTATGTTATGTATGTATGTATGCATGTATGTAAGTATGCATGTATGTATGTATTATGTGTGTGTATGTATGTATGTATGTATGTATGTATGTATGTATGTATGTATGTGTGTGTGTGTATGTATTATGTATGTATGTATGGTATGTATGTATGTATGTATGTATGTATTATGTATGTATGTAGTGTGTGTATGTATGTATGTAGTATGTATGTATGTGTGTGTATGTATGTATGTGTGTATGTATGTATGTATGTATGTGTGTGTATGTATGTATGTATGTATGTATGTATGTATGTGTGTGTATGTATGTATGTATGTATGTATGTTGTATGTATGTATGTATGTATGTATGTATTATGTGTGTGTATGTATGTATGTATGTATGTATGTATGTATGTATGTATGTATGTATGTTGGCCTGCATGTATGTATGTACGTATGTATGTATGTAAAATAACCTTAGAATAAACGACGTTTTTACCGTTGTGTTTGGTACGAAAACTACTTTATGGAAGAGTGAAAGCGCAGAGATCTTAATGTTATTCAGGCAGTATTTAAGTCATCGCCAATTCTTTTGTTATTGTTGGTTTTATATTACTTGGTGCTGAGAATAATATTTTACATAAAGACATTGATGAGGAAATGATTTGGGGTGCTTTTGCAGTCGGGGCCATTTTGAGAGCACCAAAATGCTATGGAATACAATTCCAAACTTTGAAATCTGACAATCTGAATGTTTCTTCGATTATTATTATGTTTAGGTCCAGTTTCGTTTCCATCGCTTCAAACACAAACGAATTTTTGCCTTCAAAAGAATTAGATCCGAAGTCGACTAACAAAACCTCCATAACTCTTAAATCAAATTACTGAAACGTACCAGCTTTCAGATCCATGAAATCTGTTTGATCAAGATATTTTCACATCTGTATTATTCTTCAAAATCTAGAACATTGTCCAGCTCTTGTCATTACAATTTCTATTAATTTTTTAGGGATTTTAGTCAATATTCATACAAATGACATTATCAAAACAATTCCTTAGGACTTGGGAATTAATTGCAAATTTTACATTTTTATTTCATGTTGAAATATATCGAGTTACTTTCAAAATACTTAATCAAACCAAACACCGATTTCAATAGGTAGTCAAAAGGCTTGAAATTTAATATTCATTTCATTATTTCATTCAAAGACAATGAATGAAAAAATCTGTGGAGAATTCAAGCTTAGTGAGCCAAGAAAATTCATTTAACTGAGAAAATAATTCTCCATGTATTTCATGTCTAAAAATAGTCTGATTTGATTAAAACACTGAAACACTCATCAAATTGATCGAGAGCTTCACCACATCCATCGAACATTATTATACACTAGAGTTTTCCCCGTCACAAGATGGGTTTTGTGCAAAGTATACTTCAGCCACGATGTGTAATATCAGAAAATATGACATACATACAATAATTATAGTTTAGGTTTTGCCAAAGTATTTAGTGTCAGTCCCTGTTGTATTTTGTCTGCAGAGCTAAACTTCTTATTTCTCAGGTGTATAATTCGTCCCATCACTACTTTATCATTTACTTCACACTCATCTCCTCCTCCTCCTCCTCCTTCTTCTTCTTCTTCTTCTTTTTCTTCCTCCTCCCCTCTTCCTCTTTCTCCACCTCTTCCTCCCCCGATTCTTCCTCCTCCTCCTCCCTCTCCTCCCATCTTCCTCCGCCTCTTCCTCCTCCTCTTTTCTTCTTCTTCTTCTTCTTTTCTTCTCTCCTGCTCCTCTTGTTCTTCCTCCTCTTCTTCTTGCCCTTCTTTTTTCTCCTTCCTCCTCCTTTTACTCTTTCGCTTCCTCCACCTACCCTTCCTCCACCTACCCTTACTCCACCTCTTTCTCTTCCGCCCACTCCACCCTCTCCCCTCTTTCGCTTCCTCCACCACCTCCTCATCATCATCCCTCCACCTCCACTTCTGCCTCCTCCTCCTCTTCCTCTTTTCTTCTTGTTTAACTTCCTCCAACTCTTCCTCCCCTTCCTCTTCGTTTCTCATCGCCCCTGTTCCACCTCCTCCTTTCCCCCTGTTACACATCCTTCTCTTCCTCTCCTACCCTCTTCCTCCCCTTCCTTTCTCTCTTCCCCCCATGTATATTCATCCTACTCCTCTTTATGTTAACTCTCTTGGAATCTACTTTTCCTCTGTCTGTCTGTCTGTCTCTCTCTCTCTCTCTTTATGGTATAAAGCGTGGTTCAGGAAGCCAGTCAACTAAACAACTTTTATACGGGCTGTTATTATATAGAGATTAATAAACCATTGCAAAATTTTGGAACTTTAAAACCTATTTATTGCAGACAACACCTCCTGATACATAATTCAATGGAAACAGAGAGGCACGGTGACCAACAACTTTAATAAACTCTTTTATAAAAGCAATACTTCACATTAA
The DNA here is from genome assembly GCF_006345805.1 of Octopus sinensis. Classification (NCBI taxonomy): domain Eukaryota; kingdom Metazoa; phylum Mollusca; class Cephalopoda; order Octopoda; family Octopodidae; genus Octopus; species Octopus sinensis. The sequence continues at coordinate 1,102,876 of NC_043006.1, read as the reverse complement.
AGGCATCTAGAGAGAGGACCACAGCTATTTGATGCTTTGCTAAAATATGAGAGACCTGCATTGAGTAGGGGTAGATGTTTTCAAGAAACAACTTGATCTTTTGCTGTCCAAGGTCCCAGACGAACCCACATCGTCTTCCTTCTCGGCAAGAAACTAAAAAGAGGGCGACAATATCGAACTCCCTTCTTCACGAAAAGGCAATCGCATAAGAACGGCCATTGAAAAGTTGATTACACTGGCAGTGCCCCAGCATGACCAAAGCCTTTTGAGCTGAAACGTCTAAAGGTATAAAAACGTATAAAAGAATGAATATATATATATTGAGGAAACCACTGACATAAGAAGGTCGGCTATCATTGCGGATGGTGAGTCACGGATGGTGAGTCGACGATTTCCCCTCACAGCTGCACGTACATATGCAATGTTCTTCTCAGTCCTGTTGGTTGCGGGTTTCCCAAACATTTTTGTCAATATCGACATTTTTTCGTCCATCTTGTAAACGTCTGAACCACTCTTACACTGGTGTGTGGCTCATACACTCCTCTCCATACACTTTCTGCAACTTTGCGTAGGCCTCTGAGCAGGTATCGACATGACAACTTTCTCTGTTGTGGTCAATGCGATGGTCACACGCTACACTCCTTCATTCAGCGGAAGTAAGCTAGAATGTTAAAACTTAGTGCGCATGCACAGCAAAGTTCAAGGTTGATCTGTGCCAAGTGGATTTACTCTCCGTGCTTTAGCTCCGTTACTATGGCAACAGGCCGGATATTTAGTGATCAGCCCTCGTATATATATATATAATATATATATATATATATATATATATATATATATATATATATATATATATATGTATGTATATATATATATATATTATATATATATATATATATATATATATATATATATGTATTATATATATATATATTATATATATATATATATATATTATATATTTATTTATGTATTTATATACATATATATGCATAATATATAATTTAATACATATATATACATATATATATATATATGTGTCTGTTTGAGTGAGTGTGTGTGTGTGTGTGTGTGTCTGTGTGTGTGTGTGTGTGTGTGCGTGCGCGTGTGTGAGCGTGTGTGTGCCGAAACTATTTAAAAAAAATCTTTCACGCCGTTCTCGAAACAACTTGACGATGCAGTTGCTTATGTCTTTCCTCGCCATGTTTTGAAGCAAATTTTCTAATCCAACTCCTATTGAACGCAATTTCTATGAAAATAGCTGCAATGATAGCTGACCTTCTTAATGACTTGATGTCAGTGGTTTTCTCAAGACAAAAACAAACAAAATATACCAGTAGTTTGTAGTTAATTATTTTTGTATTTGTTAGCATTCACTTTCATAGCTCTTTCTTTGCTGATATTCCAACGCATTGGCCACTCATTCACATGCTTCACGATATCATCATTATGAAAGTAATAAAGTACAAACGGTTTTGACTTAATACAAGCTTCTCTAATAAACATCTTTAAGAGTAAACGTCATAGGCTTCAGTTCACCAATCACCAGTCTTGAAAGCAAGAATATCGTTCCACATCACTTCTAATATTTATTTTATTGAATCATTAATTTATTTATTTGAAAATGAACAGTTGATACCATTAAGATTGGATTCAGAAACTAAAACTAAAAGAATTTTCCCCAAAACAAAGAAAAACAATATTATATATATATATATATATATACCTTAATTTTGTCTTATTGTGTTGGACTATACGAGTGCTAATAGTAAGCCGCAAATTAAGTTACCACTGATAAATCATGTCAAAAATAGTTATTTTTGTAAAAGCTATTAAAGAGAATATTTTTCAAGTCCATCACGCCTCACTTGACCCACTCCCATCCATTTTGTCATTGCTGATGCACAGGTTCTAAGTTTGACAGCATCATTGTATATTTACTCCTTTGATATGATGAATGTGTATGTCTTGAATAGTCCAGGGTAGTGATGTAGAGCTACAGGTCTGCCCTAGTTGAGCGAACGTATGATCAGAGGTATTCCAGCCATGATCAAATATCATTTTTCTACCAGACACATTCGCTGTATTAACCGAGGTTTAAGACCATGCGGTGTAATTTGATGGTGAGTTTGCTGTTATTTCGCGTAACCATTTACACCTTTCTCTTGTTTCAGTTTGACTTCATCGAAGCATTGGGAGGTAAATGACTCAGCTGAAGTTCATTCAAAATCTTTCGGTAAAGATGCCTTTTTGTCAGATGAGACTATGAAGAAACCAGTGGTTTTGTGGCCTGCTGCTAATTACAAAAATACGGGACTCTCCACAAGATGTCAAAACAGCAAGAAAATTGTGTGAGGGTTAGAAACTGATGGCATAAAAGCAGCATTTGGGCATCGAGATATAGTGGGAGCAATTCAAAGTGACCGGTGTTTGATGTGATGTGTAAGGTTTTTTTGTATATGAGTTTGTACCTTTATTATTCTTGTTACGTGTAACGTACGCATAGATGTGTTCAGACTTTTTTAGTGACAAAACCTGTTAAAAGAGTTAAGCATCGATAGTAGGGATGGTGAAATGTCAATATAAGATATGAATTAGCTGAGTTTAAACTGTAAGTTGTCATTTCATAGAGTTATGAATAAGGCATTTAACTATGTGCCTCATTTCATCTTCCTGATATAAGTGGTTTCTAAATCTAGAGGAAATGTTTTAGACTAGAATCCTAAATGAAGAGGCAACAGGAAACGACTCTAGATAAAAGATGCCTAGAGTTTCCTGCAGAGGAGGGAACTATAGCATTAAGCTTGATAGAAAAGGTTTTCATTTCGCATGTTGATTTTAGAAAGAAACAGAAGCAGAATTGTGGAAATAATTGCAGACATACAGCTACAAAGAAACAAAGATTTAAAAAATATGATAGAATCGATGGAAGCTTGAAATCTAAGAATTACACAGCTGAGGAGATGGTGGTAGTGGATATCAATACAAGATGGTAAGTTTTAAAAACCAGGAGAGTAAAGTAACTGACCATAAAGATAGGGCAAGTATGGAAGCGGGAGAGCGAAGAGAAAAGTAGAGAACATAAATCGTATGATGTAAAGGGGAGAAAGGAAACTAGAGAACAAGACTTGGGAAATTGGGAAAAAGCAGACGATAACCGAAAGATGGAAGAATGAGGGAGGCTGAGAAAAATTTAAAAAATAGAAAAAAATGAATAGTAGATAATAAAGCGTTTGATAAAACTGGTGGAAGATAGATAAAGTAAAAAATATAGTAAAAAAGAAATACTGGTGAGATGTTGAAAAAAACGTATATCCGCCATTCAAGATAAGGATAAATTGTTATTCAAGTTCCTTTTCTATGTACGCATCATTACGTTTACACTGAGATACAGACGCACAGACAGAGCTCTGCACATATATCAAGTACTAATCAATGCTTGCAGCAGGGTTTAATAAAGTAAACTGTCACCAAAGATGTTATAAACCGAGGGAGCTTGGAGGCATATTTTGGATTAGAGAAATTATTAACTTACATGGTAATGCACAAACACAGACTCACAAATGTGTGTGTGTGTGTGTGTGTGTGTGTGTGTGTGTGTGTGTTGTGTGTGTGTGTGATACCATAAGGTTGTAGATATTTTCATGCAGGCTAATTGTTAGTGTACGTGCTTAATGGTGAGACCCATAATCCGTAAAATCGCTGGTCACCAGTGTTGGAGTTTCGTTTCCCCCATTCTGTGCCGATCATTATACTTCTGTACATTTAACTGGGAAAGAAATCTGAACACGGCGCGCTAAAAGCTAACAAAATGATACGGACATGGAATAGAAAATAAGACTTGTACAAAAGAATACGCCTGAGACTAGAAGCGCCTACGAGTGCATGTAGTGATGTAAAATGTCTAGTATCCAAGTGGTATTGAAGATCCATCAACGCAAGATGTGTATGAATAATGTTGGTAATTTAACCCCCAAACTCAAAAAGATCATCGGATTGATAAATGATTCAGCTGAAGCTCCCTCGAAATCTTTAGGTAAAGATGTCTTTTTGCCAGATGGGATTATGAAGAAACCAATGGTTTTGTGGCCAGCTGTTACAAAAATACGAGACAATCCACAAGATGTCAAAACAGCAAGAAAATTTGGCGGGGGTTAGAAACTGATGGCATAAAAGCAGCCCTTGAACATCGAGATGTAAGTGGGAGCAATTCAAAGTGACCAGAAAGTTGTTGCAATCCATTTAAACTATTTTCGAAGATGACTCAGAGGGAGCACGGAACCGCTTAGAGTTGTAGTGTTAATGCTAGAAAATCATAATAAAGTGGGAAGAAGAGGTTATTGAAAGGAAGGTGGGTTGGAATGAGATCATGGTTGAGCTTTCGTCTTCAACCCACCTCGTCTGATTTACTGCCATCCCCACGCAATCTGCTGAGATGGAAAATAGCAAATGAGGACAAAATGTACATGCGAAAAAGTTAGAACGGGAAAGTACATTAATGTAAGTGCTCAAAGGCGGTGAAAAGATATATATTGAGACACAATGAGGTCCTCAAGATTCCGTGTAGTGCCGCTAAGAAGCGGTAAGAAATTATGAATGATAAGCAAGAAACTGCAGATATGTAGCAACAAACTGTTTATTACGTTTGTCTGGCACCGTCAAGTGGTTATCGAAAACACAAGGAGAAACTTTGAATTGCGAGAACTGGGATGGACAATGGGAGATGGTAGCAGGTCATGTCGGGCCTCTTTCTAATACCACCGAAGAAGAAGCCAGATATGAAGAAATGGTATGTGGAACGTAAGATAATACACTTTGTTGAATTCACTGTTCCACATGAAGACAAAATAAATGCAGTTGACGTTAGGAAAGATGACTATTATGTGATGCTACTACAAGACTGTGAAAATTCTGGTTCTTGTAGAAGTTGGATGTATAGACTTTAATGGGACCAGACTGAACTGTAAGCTAATATCAATTGACCTCAAACCTCTACAAGCAAACGCTATCATGAAAGAGATCCAGCATTTGAAAAGAGATGACGAAACCTGGCTAGAGTGATAAAGATCCCAAAATGAATTTAAGATCGAATACTAATCGGTCGAACGAGTAGATGGGACTTCACATCACTGAGTAGGGTCCGGTGCTCTGCAAAGTCATCGAAGGAAGGGTCCGGAAAAGTACGCATTTTCTCACGATGACACCTGAAATCTACTGGGATCCGATATGCAGTGTTTTCGACTCAGTGCACGTGCACAGGCGAGTGATTTCCGGGCCTTCACTGCAGCCAGTGATACCACTTGTGAGTTGTTTTCAACTAGATGGATTGTTGAGGCTTAACCTTTAGATACAAAATGCAGAAATGGTTAAAATTTCCCCTGTTTATAATTATGCCATAATTTACACACACACACACATATATACACACAAGCAAACATACACACATGTACTCCATTCAAGTAAACGAATAAAAAACGAAAGAAAAAACGGACGTCTTAGCTTGACACTCGGTGAAAGGAGAGAATTTGACGTTTCGAGCATAGCTCTTCGTCGGAAAGAAGAAACAGAAAAATCCAAAGATGGAAATGAAATCGCCAACGGCACACGTGTAGTTACGTTGTTGATAGATAGATAGATAGATAGATAGATAGATAGATAGATAGATAGATAGATAGATAGATAGATAGATAGATAGATAGAGAGAGAGAGAGAGAGATTTAGATAGATAGATAGATAGATAGA
>NC_043006.1:1071769-1097037 GCF_006345805.1 Octopus sinensis | reverse complement strand
CTCGTCATGTTTTTTTAGAGGTGTTTCTTTCAAGACGTTCGCCTCGCTCTCTCCATGCCATTCGCTTCTTAATATTATCTTCTTGTTTGTTCGTGATGCTGTTGTTGTTGTTGTCGTCGTTATCATCTTGGTTGTTCATTGATGGTCTTGTCCTACTCCATGCTTTGATAATCTCCTTCTCTGTCACCACATCCTCTTTCTCCTCTTTCTTCTTCTTCTTCTTCTTCTTCTTCTTCTTCTTCTTCTTCTTCTTCTTCTTCTCTTCTTTTCTTCTTCTTCTTCTTCTTCTTCTTCTTTCTCTATTATTATTATTATTATTATTATTATTTATTATTATTATTATATTATTATTATTATTATCATCATTATTATTATTATTTATTATTATCATTATTATTATTATTATTATTATCATTATATTATTATTATTATTATTATTATTATTATTATTAATATCATTATTATTTATTATTATTATGATTATTATTATTATTATTATCATTATTATTATTATTATTATTATTATTATTATTATTATTATTATTTTTATTATATTATTATTCACTGTCTGAGTTCAAATTCCGCTGAGGTCGACATTGCCTTTCATCCTTTCGGGGTCGATGAATTAAGTACCAGCGAAACACTGGGGTCGATGTAATCGACTAGTTCTCACCCACCAAATTTCAGGCCTTGTGCCCATAACACAAAGGATTATTATTATTATTATTATTATCAATATCATTATTATCATTATTATTATTATTATTATTATTATTCATATGATTGTTATTGTTGTTGTTGTTGTTATTGTTCTTATTATTTATCTGATATCCCTTTGGCAAAGAAAGGAAATTATTTATATTGTCGACGTCGTCGTCGTCATCATCATCATCATCATCATCATCATCATCATCATTATCATTATTATTAGATGTACAAGAAGTTTATTCAATCGACCACACCCCTTCTTCATAAATATGTGTGCGTATATGTATATATATAGGTGTGAGTGTATGTATCTATGTGTGTGTGGTGTGTTTGTGTGTGTGTGTATGTATGTGTGTGTGTGTGTGTGTGTGTGTGTGTGTGTGTGTGTTTGCCTCTGTAATCCTTAATATTTACATTATTAAAGGATACAGGTAAATAATCCAGTCGGGAATGAAACAAGTAACGAGAAGGTGTTTATAAAGGTTCACTTAAAAAAACTAAGTGCGTTTAGCTGTTGTTGGGAGCCGAGCAGTCTTCCGAAATATTCCAACCGTGACCATCCTGTCTCTGCATTATCCTGAACTATATTGTTTAATACTTTTTTCGGTTTGTTTGTTTTTTTTTCATTTTATTTTCATTTTTTTAAATCCGTAAGTAGTAATTTGCTAGAATTTACTCGTATTGTCTCTGCTACTTTCTATGTTCACATTTTTAATTCGTAATCTCATCCACCACTACCACCACCACCACCACCACCACCACCACCGTCATCATCCCTAGTACAAACACCAACACCACCGTCATCATCCCTAGTACTACCACCACCATCACTACTACTATAACTACTGCTACTACTACTATTATAATATCTATAATAGGCACGTGGTCTCATATGTTTCGAAGGTGGTATAGTAAAGTCTACTGAAACCTCTTCTTTACTCGACTGGTACAACTTATTTTATCGATCGCCAGGGTGGAGAAAGCTGAGACGGCCATGGCAAGATTGAGATAAGAACATAAAAGAACTTAGATAAATGTCGGTTTCAGATTTTTGGCACAAGGCCAGCAAGTTTGGGTCAAGGTGTAAGTCGATTACATCGACCCCAGTGTTTAACTGGTACTTATGTTATCAGCCTCCGAAGAGGATGACAGCATAGTCGACGTCAGCTGAATTTGGGCTCAGAACGTAAAGACGGACGGAATGTCGCCAAGTCCTTTACCCGTCGTGCTCGCCGCCCTATGGGCTTAGCTAGATATCACAAGCTATTTAATTCTGATGCTCTACTGATTCTACTATCCATAGTTACAGTCGTATTAATTCTAGGCAGAGAGTGGGAATTGACAGTAATGTATTGAGGTCGAGAGGTAACGATCAAGCTTTTGGGTAACTCCATGTTGTATAACTGCATATAGTAACAATTACATTAATGTCAACATCACTCTGAGAGGTTTCAATCATGAAATGAAGGTTTCAAGCATATAACGTGAAGCATATAACAACAAATATACAACAACAACAACAACCACTACTACTACTACTACTACTACTACTACTACTACTACTACTACTACTGCTGCTGCTGCTGCTGCTGCTGCTGCTGCTACTGATCCTGCTGCTACTACAACTACTACTACTACTATTACAACTACTACTACTACTACCACCACTACCACCACCACCACCACCACAACTACTACTACCAGTATTACTACTACTACTACTACTACTACTACTACTACTACTACTACTAATAATAATAATAATAATAATAATAACACAATAATAATAATAATAATAATAATAATAATAATAATAATAATAATAATAATTACGATAATGGGCAGCAATTTTGGGGAGGGGATATTTCGATTACATCGACCTCAGTTTTCAACTGGTACTGAAATTTGGGGAGAGGGCTAGTCGATTATATCGACCCCAGTCTTTCATGGTTCTTAAATTATCGACCCCGAGAAGATGAAAGGCAAAGTAGGCCTCGGCGGAATTTGAACTCAAAACGTGCAGACAGACGAAGCGCCGCAAAGCATTTCACTTGATGTGCCAATGACTCTGTCAGCTCGCCGCCTTAATATTAACAACAACAACAACAACAACAACAACAACAATAATAATAACAATCATGATAATGATATTGCAGTACCAAGCAGTGGCACTTATGCATTTGTCCGGATGCATTACCAGGCAGAGGCTCCCATGGCTTTTGATCTCAACTGATTGGAAGGTGTCCTGACCCAGGACCAGACAGTGGACCTCATGGTTTTTTTTATTTTAACTGATTGAAAGTTTTATCATGTACATGTTTTCTCTCCTTGGAGATAGCGGGCTGCAGAAAATCGCTTGGCGAGCCACATGCGGTCCACGGGCCGCTATTTGGAGACTCCTGTTCTACATCAATAGAGACGGATGCGGCTAGAAACGGATGAGACACATTATCGAAAAGAAATTAAAGTCGTGGTTATTTGCACCTGGCGTGGAACATTTACCATGGTTACCATGGACCATTTACTGTATTATATATTGTACTATGAATATAATATTGCTTCTGCACTGTATTGTGTCTGTATTGTATAGGAATTTCTATACCAACTGATATAGATTTTTCAAGTGTTTCCATAATTTGGGAATATTATTTTGCAAGGAAGTGAGGGGATAATACCTGGCCGCTGTAAAATTTACGAGACATTTATAATGAAATATCCCCAACAGAGAGAAGAACTACTCTGTGCCGATCACTTAAATTTCAGACCACCAAAGATAAATACCTCTTCTAATATTCTGCCCCTTCACACACAGGTGTATATTCAAAGAATACCGTTTAGCCCAGGTATTGTGCATTACTTCATTCGTCCAACGCTCGGCACCGCCAAATTTACAACAGGACAGGACGTTGGTAAAGGCTTGGCTGGTGTCACAAAAGCCTTGTTTTTATCCTTTTGGTCATGCCCAGCAACATTGCATATTTCACCATAGCCAATACTAATATTTTAACTTTGTCATAAGACCTTACACTTAGGCGTGAGAGGAGATCACAGTGGTTCAGATCGCCAGTGGTACTTGATTGGCTGGGTGGTAGATTTAATCCATCGTTCAGTTTAATAGCAACACCATCCTTTCTTTAATTAATCTTTCTTTTTGTTGCAAACATTAGGACCAGGTTATCCAGACGAGAGATAAATTTCGACTTACCTCCTACTACTCTCGTATACTAGCAAAACAGTTACAAGTGCTGACATATATCTTTTGACTAAGCCATATCAGCAAATCTTTCATTGACCCGGTAAAAGGAAGAGTAACTCAGATCGTATTCCAGAGGATCTAAACCCACAAATTACAGCTAAAAGAAGCAAGGCATTTTCACGGCCCCTCTATTAATTCTATTATTCTCTACTCTTGTCTGTTCTAACACATGGAGGCACATGGCCTAGTGGTTAGAGTAGCGGACTCGCGCTCGAGGGATCGCGGGTTCGAATCTCAGACTGGGCGATATGTGTGTTTATGAGCGAAACACCTAAGCTCCGCGCGACTCCGGCAGAAGGTAATGGTGAACTTCTGTTGACTCTTTTGTCACAACTTTCTCTCACTCTTTCCTCCTGCATCTTGCAGCTCATCTGCGACGGACCGGCGTCACGTCCAGGTGGGGAACCTATACGCCAAGAAACCGGAAAACCGGCCCTTATGAGCCAAGCATGGCTCGAGAAGGAACAAACAAAAAAACTGTTCTAACACAGACACAGGTGAGAAATTTATGGCAGAGATATAGATAGTCGATTACACGTACTCCAGTACATCACTGGTACATATTAAATAGCAATAAAAAAAAAATTATCTATTAGCCTTCACCCACTGTTTCTGAGAGGGACATGGGGGTAGAATCCTTAGGCACCTCCTTCATAGCAACCTTTCAGAAGCCACCGCCATGACACTTTCCGACTGGATTCCCTAGTGTGACCAGCTGAGACAATGTATATTATCCGATTACCGCATTCTTGGTCTTCTTCGAGGTGTTTAAGCCGGTCGGCACAGCTTAAAGCATCCGTCTTGCGATTATCTCCTGCAACATTTTAATCACATTTATACACATTTATAATAAGGCACATGGTCAGAAATTGTATTCAACTCAGTTGGTTATATACACACTCATGATCAAAGCAAATTTGACCTCGCTAGGACTGGAAATCAGAATATAAAAAGCCGGTAAAATATCGCATAATATTTTCTCCGACATCTTAACGATTCTCCTAAATCGCCGCTCCTCAAAATAGTAAAAATAATGAATTTTCCCCAAAGCCATGTGATGTTATTTTATCAGGCTTTTGTAATCGATTGTTTCATTCAACATCCAATGAGAAAACACTCAGCTGATTCTTACTAAGCCGGATATTGCATAAGGATGTCCATTCACCAAGGCCATGGTTGTTTAACATCATTTATCGGACGCAACGACAATTTCTAAGACTTCTGGACTAGACAGAGTTCGCGTGTATTTGATTTTTTTTATTTCAACTGATGGACGTGATTTTCGAAGAACAAAGATAATGATACAAACACAATTAGTATGCACGTGCTCTCTCTCTCTCATACACAAAGATACTACACTTCAAACGTCCCCCCTTTCACATGCATATGTATATATATAGGCGCAGGAGTGGCTGTGTGGTAAGTAGCTTGCTAACCAACCACATGGTTCCGGGTTCAGTCCCACTGCGTGGCATCTTGGGCAAGTGTCTTCTGCTATAGCCCCGGGCCGACCAATGCCTTGTGAGTGGATTTGTGAGACGGGAAACTGAAAGAAACCTGTCGTATATATGTATATATATATTTATGTGTGTATGTGTGTGTATGTTTGTATGTCTGCTGTTTGCCCCTTAGCATTGCTTGACAACGATGCTGGTGTGTTTACGTCCCCGTCACTTAGCGGTTCGGCAAAAAGAGACCGATAGAATAAGTACTGGGCTTACAAAGAATAAGTCCCGGGGTCGATTTGCTCGACTAAAGGCGGTGCTCCAGCATGGCCGCAGTCAAATGACTGAAACAATTAAAAGAGAAAAAGAGAGGAATATATATATATATATATATATATATATATATTATTATATATATATATATATATATAATATATATATATATATTTATATTATATTTGGGATAAAATAATTATTATAAAAATAATTATATCAGTGGCCAGCATGCAATTAAAAACCATAGAGGTAAAAGTTAATATAGATTTATAATTATATATAAAAAATATATAATCGTAATGAAGGGCGCATGGAAAAAGTACCAGCATGCTAGAAATAGAAGTAAAAGAAAGACTCTGGAACACCTATTTCACTTTTTTGCATAGGTGAATGCGAGGTGAAATGTGCAAAATAATTAAGCACACCTTTAACAGATTAATAGATAATCCCATATCGATCGATATTTACTTGTGAAAAATAGTGAAACAGGTGGTTTAGACTCTTTTTGACTTCTGTTTCTAGCATTTTGGTAATTTTTCTAGGTACCCTTCATTATTTCTATATATATAATATAATTATATATATTTCTATATATAATTATAAATGTATATTAATTTTTAACTCTGTGGTTTTTAATTGCATGCTGGCCACTGATATTATTGTTATTATTTTATAATTTTATCCCTTTAGTATATATAGATTTGTATGTATATTTTCTAATTTTCTCAATATAATATATATATTATATATATATAGATATATATAATATAGAAGTGGCTGTGTGGTAAGTAGCTTGCTTACCAGCCACATGGTTCCGGGTTTATTCCCAGAGCGTGGCACCTTGGGCAAGTGTTTTTACTAGAGCCTCGACCCGACCAAAGCCTTATGAGTATATATATTTACAAACATACATGTGTGCATGTGTGTGCATGTGTGTGTGTGTGTGTGTGTTTGTGCATAACTATACATACATTGATACATGAATACGAATGTGGTTAGAAAAATACAAGAAAAAGAGGATATCTCTAGACCATTGGTAAGAAGTTTGCAAATCCAGTCCTCAAGATGTACTTTCAGCCTCATACCTGTTATTACTGGAGGAACAGGATGCATATCAACCTGCTTGTAGCAAAGTATGCTGAAATTGAGATGTTGGTGAGGAAAGCAAACCTTTAATTCATATGCTACAAAAGACCACGACTGTAAAAGTCTGCAAGGCCTTCTTCAAATTTCAAGGATGCGGATTAAAACGTAATGCTTTCCTTCGCAACCTTCCTACCAAACAGGTGGCCGTTCAGAATTTACTCTAGAATTAACAAGAGAACGAGAACATACGTACATACATACATACATACATACATACATACATACATACATACATACATACATACATACATACATACATACATACATACATACATACATGCATACATACATACATACATACATACATACATACATACATACATACATACATACATACATACATAGGTTTAGTGGTGCCAAAGGAGAATAGAATTCGGAACATGAGTTTATATACGTTTTTATTTTAATAATTGGCAGAAATCATAGAATGGATCAGAGGACGAGGGTTTTGTGCGTTGATACTTACCAAAGTGGTTTTAAATAAGGGCAGGGGTTACATTGATATACTGCTGGTAATGGTATTTCTTGTACAATCCAACGAAATACCATTATCAAAGGTATACAAATGTAATCACCTTTGATTTGAAACCAATTTAATAAGTGTCAATGCATGCAGCACAGAACCACTGGGTCACTGTAATTTAAATTTCTCTCTCTCTCTCTCTCTCTCTCTCTCTCTCTATCTCTCTAGCTATCTATCTCTCTCTATCTAATCTATATATATATCTATCTATCTATCTATCTATCTATCTATTATCTATCTCTATCTATCTATCTATCTATCTATCTATCTATCTATCTATCTATCTATCTATCTATCTATCTATTTATCTATCTAGCTGTGTGTGTGAGTACGTATGTATGTATGTATATATGAGTGTATACATGTATGTCTATGCATATGTATTTATGTACGTATTTATCTTTCTCTATATGTACAACTCACACCACACACACACACACACACACACACACACACTTATTGAGACCACTATACTACAATATCGAACATAAATATATAATACAGTGTCTGCTTTATAATGTGAACTGACACCTTAGGATTGAACATATTTCAATAGTTTATAAGTAATTCTCTGTAGTAATAAAAGGGCTAGTTTTATTCTCATTATGCTAATTGTTAATTGGCTATAAGTCTAGGATCATCAATGTCTCTTGTCATTAACGATGGCGAGCTGTACGTGTCACTATATCATATAAAATATATATTTTGTTATTTCTTATAGTCTTTTGTACAAAGGTTACTCATTATGTCAAGCATAAAACCATGAGTGTTCTCTATACCAGTAATTATCACAGGAATATATATTACCACAACTTCAGTTGGTTGTTGTAAATGTATATTTGACTGTATTAGACATATATAAATATACATACATATCTACACACACACACATGTACACACACACACACACATACACACACACATACATACTTACAAACACACGCATACGTATATAAGGTCAAATTCTCTACAGAGTTATTGGTCTGAGTTAAGTAGATCGAATGAAGGATTCGGGTTCAACATAGCGTAGGCTGTATAAAGGTGATAGACTGAGATACGTACTTCCTTATGAGGTGTTTGCTGACGTCCATCCTCCCCTCTCTCACCTTATATATATATAATGGCCTAGTAGTTAGGGCAGCGGACTCGCGGTCGTAGGATCGCGGTTTCGATTCCCAGACCGGGCGTTGTGTGTGTTTATTCAGCGAAAACACCTAAAAAGCTCCACGAGACTCCGGCCGGGGGTGGTGATCCCTGTTGTACTCTTTCGCCACAATTTTCTCTCACTCTTTCTTCTGTTGGCCTGCTCGCTTAGCCAGCGGGGTGGCGTCATTCGAAGGCTAAAACAATGCGAACGCATTGTGACCAGCGATGTGTACAACATCTGGATGGTCTGGTCGGTCACGTGATCAGTGATATATGTATATATATATATATATATATATATATATATATATATATATTATCTATATCAATATATATATGGCCAGATTGCAATCTCAAGATAATCAGCGCAGAAATTGCGCGGATAATCTGGTTCTTGACTGAAGAAAGAAACTTCGAATGACCCGTCCTTGTTTTCTTGTATCGCTATCTGGATGTTTTGTTGTCCCTTTCTGTATCACCAAATTGTCCGGATGTTTTGCGTTCTTGTCCCATTTTGTATTTTATATTTTATTTCTTAAAATTTTTATCTAGTTTCAGCTCACAAGCCGTGGCCATGCTGGGGCACCGCCATTATGTGTAATATATATATATATATAAATATATATATATATATATGTATTACACACATTTTTTCACTCTTTTTTTCTCTCCTCATTTTCTCTCCTTGTTTGTCTCTTTGTTTTTGTTTCTGTGTCCCTTTCTGTAGAAGAGCGTAGGCTCGAAACATAAAATACTTTTTCTATTCCTGAGCGTTATACTAATACATCTGTTTGTTTTGTACACCCCCTGTCTTCGTCTTTTGTTTTTTTTTCGTAAAAATCTCCCTATATATATATATTATATATATATATATATATTATATAATTAGGGCTTAGTAAAATAAATTACTTTGCCACATACTGAACTTAGTAGAAATAGCAGCCAAAAAAATTTTTTTAGCCATTTCTACTACTTAAAGAAAATTTCTCTCAGATAATGTTTACTCCAGACAGCTCACGAAGGTTTGGAGGTAAATACAGAAATATATCACAAGTACATAGATCGTTTGAGTACGTCAACGTTTCAAGATTAGCCAAATAAAATCAGCATTTCTTTCGTCAGCTCAAAATTTCTTAATTTCTTAATTTCGCCTTAAATGGTCCTTTTACATACTGAACACTTGGTGAAATTGATTAATTAATTAATTTTACCCTCAATTGTTGATATATATATCTATATATATATATATATATATATATATATATAATATATATAATATATATATATATATATATATACATATATACATATATATATATGCATATATATATATATATCGTTACTCATATGATCACCTGATTACTCCCTGATTTTAACCCCAGGATTGCAATCCTCCCTTGACCTGATCGCTATAAAATTGTAGGATGAAAGTAATACGCTTGAAATTTTGCAGTACTCAACTACATCTTGTTTTCTTTAGCCCCTTGTATATTGGACTTAGGTACCCCCACGGACTTCTTTTCCTATTATCAGCATTCTTTTTCTTGTCTTTTTCTTTGTTTTTTGGGGTTTTTTTTCTAGCTTGATATAGTTTGGTATCGACAGTGTGGATGGTGAGAATAGTTGACTGGCTTTATATGACTTAAAGAGAGCATGTATGACAAAGCCACCGCATACAAGATTGATTGGCGAACAGTTCCCGAATGGATTCCGCTTAGAATTAATCTTTCTCCCACGAGACCACCGTTGCCTGCAAATGCTAGCTATTAATGTGACACAGTCGCTCCTTTAGTTCCATCGAAGTTAAGGTCACGCAAACAAGCGTGTGGGCGCGCACGCACAAACATGCACTCGCAAAGGCAAGTCTACGCACGCGCACGAGCGGATGTGTATATATATATTTATTTATTTATTTATTTATTTATCTATCCGTACATACATATCTATCTATCGATCGATCTATCTATATACACATATATGCATATATGTATATATAGATACACACCTATATATATATATATATATATACAGAGAGAGAGAGAGAGTGAGAGATTTATATATATACGCACACATTTATATATACTCATAGTATATATATACATATATATATATACATGTATACGCACACATACACACGCAGACACACTCACACACATATATATATATGAAGTGTGTAGCTTTATGCCTGAATGCATCAAATCTGCTTTAGTGCATTTCACAGGCAAGAAGTATCTTCCAGGTTTACTAACTTGAAATCAATCCAAAGGCTTTATATGGTTCTAATTAAACTAGTTACATCCATATTGGAGATTTCATAAAGCAACTGCAATTAAATTAAACATTTCTGCAGCAACAGTTCCCGTGAAAGCAAACTATTTCATCGTCAATGTTAAATCATTGTTAATTATCGACAGTGTCACAAAGAAGCACATTTCCAAAAGCACGCTTTTTTCTCTATTTTTACTAAATTGTGTTCCCCTATTTCTAAAGGCAAGCATCTCTCAAGAATGGAATATATTGAATAGACATTACATTTTAGGAAATATATATATAATACTGAATATTGTAATTATAGCAATTAAGGAGAAATTATAGCGCTATACTGTATACGTTGGCCCTATTAAATTCCAATATACATAATACAGAGTGTAGTAAAAACCTCCAGCATTTAAACATTATTGATAAACATTTCAAAAGCAAGCGCAGTCAGTGAACCACAATAACAAGTGAAACAAAAGAATAAAGTATTTGGTACATGGAGATATTGTGACCATTTGCTTAGCATCACAAGCGACACAGCAATAGCCGTGGGAAATATGGGAGGTGTTTCTGCTCATTAACGTCATTGACAAATCCCATATATTTGTTCTAAAGTATATGTGTGTGCGTGTGCGTGTGTGTTTGTTTGTGTGTGTGTGTGTGTGTGTGTGTGTGTGTGTGTGTGTGTGTGTGTGTTTGTGTGTGTGTGTGTGTGTGTGTGTGTGTGTGTGTGTGTGTGCATTACGCCTATACAAATCCACTCGGAAGTGACTTATAGTATTTATGAATAGATTTCGCGTCCTTGAAGGCGGCATGCTAGCAGAAACGTTAGCTCGCCGGGCCAAATCCTTAATCGGTATTTCATCTGCCGCTACGTTCTGTGTTCAAATTCCCCCGAGATCGACTTTGCCTTTCATCCTTTCGGGGCCGATTAAATAAGGACCAGTTATGCACTGGGGTCGATATATCCGACTTAATCCGTTTGTCTGTCCTTGTTTATCCCCTCTGCGTGTAGCCCCTTGTGAGCTGTAAAGAAATAAGAATAAATTTCACGCCCAGAAGCGAAGCCGGTTTAACAAATATCCTGTGATGCACATATCATAACTCCAGCTTGTCCAGCCTTCTTATTAACACAGACTAAAAAGCAAAATAAAAATGCAGTGCGCATTTATATTTACCAAAGTAATGTAGAAATTCTGGTGCAGATAAGAAAATTGTGAAACACATGAATCAAATTGCTTCATTTGTCATGCAATGACAAGCCTCTTCTTTTTGACCATCAAAGAAATAAAATATTGCATGCACGATACAGTATATCCAATAAATATACATAAGGTTACAATAGTCGAAAACACTGCAATCCTACGAAGATACTCTGTAAATGAAACGTGTATCTAAAGAACTGTAGATAATTCAACAATATATGCTGAAAATTAATAGGCATACGAGAAATTAAATACGAACGCTTCCAACGTAACCGTTCAATAATTTTAAAATATGGAGGCCTGCAAAACATTTCTAAAAATATCTACACTGCCGTAATCTTTTTCGACTCTAGGCAGTGTGCGAGAAGATCCGCCATTTTACTGTCGTTACGTTCTGATGATAGAACAGGTACGAATAGATTTGAGAACGCTGAGGTATTTGTGAAAAAATCACAAATAAAAATACAAAACTCGAACACAGTTGTGTTCTTGTGCATACACTGATATATATATATATATACACGGATACCAACACCTTTCATATTATTGTTACGTAACTATAACTGCTTTTTGGGTCTTCTGTATACCAACACCACTCTTATATATATATTATATATATATATATATATATATATATATATATATATAATAAAACCCTTTATATGTATATAGGCCTTCTGAAAAATTCATATGCTGGTCAAGATAGTTTCATGGAATGTGACCAAAATAAATTATTTTCCAACATAGTCCACCTTGTGATCCACACATATTTTCCATCGACATTACAGTGTTGGATCCCATAGGTTACAAGATCCCATAGGTTACATAGGTTACAATGGTTATCGTCCATCTTTGAAGAGCCCGACACCAGTTTGCCTGTAAAGAGACACTGCAGTTATTAATAGGAAAGTCGAAATTAATGCACGCAAGATTTCATAGCCCTACTGTGACTTCTGCATAATTACCTATGAACTTTTCACCCTAGCCCCTTGTATGTCCCTTTATATATATATATATAATATATATTATATATATATATATATATAATATATATATATATATATATATATTAGAAGAAATTCGGTACTCAGATCGAATGGTTTTATATTTACAGATATTTATTTGTATATTACATGCTTTTATACATCATATAACTTAGATCATGTATTAGCGGTTTCTCCTATTCTAGTGTGGTGTTTTCAAATCGAACTATACACACACACAACCAACACACCACACACACACACCACACACACACACCCACACCACACACACAATTATATATATATATATATATATATATATAATATATATATATATAGATAGATAGATATATATAGATAGATAGATAGTAGATAGATAGATTATAGATATAGATAGATAGATAGATAATTAGATAGATAGATATGTGTGGGGGTGAATGGTGTGGTGTCTAATGAGGGTATTTGAAATTATGAAACTGATACAGAATTAAGGTACTCCATCAAAACTATTTGGTATCAAAGGGGATGAGAATAAAGCCTGTTCGAGCAGCGTAAGTCTGGACTGCGTCATGAAATACTTTCGTGTTTTATTCTACTTCGATAAACACATAATCCTTAATTTTTCAATCTCTTTCGAATGTGATTTTGATAATGAATAATATCAATCATGTCATTGAATTTTCGTTAAAATGTTTGAGTGGCAGTCAATGTAAAACGGATTACACTCAAGATGTATGTTTTCACATGCATTGAGTCGATCGTTCAACACAAATACCATTACATAAGTGATATGGTTTTTAGTTTTCAAAATCCTACCAGTTGGAGATATCCTGCCAAATAGTGACTATTTTGTCGAATTCCAATTAAGGAAAACCTTTTGCTTTTTTCGCGTTGAACTGAGTGAATAATCTACGCATGCGTAAACATCAAATTGTTTTAGTTATCTATGCGTAGGGTTAGTGTGAACCGCCATGGGAATTGGTGAAGTCGCTGGGTCGGTGGGAAAGATTTCTGTTACAACTTTGTGCTATGGGTTCAAATCATGATGGAGCTAACTTTGCATTTCATTCTTTCGGGGTCTGTAAGATGGACCAATATATTGTAACATATTAACAAATTCCTACTGGGTCAGGAAAGATGACTTACCGTTTTGGTTCCGGCTCTTTCAGTTCTATCCGCAACGAGAGCGTTGACACTGGTGCCAAAACGTATCGGCCCATGCCAAGTGGGCAGTCTTTTCCTCAGTTAAATATCAGTTGAGGGGAAAAAGATGCGCATGCACTTGCAACTGCAAGTGTTCCTAAAAACCTAAAAATAAAAAATAAGAACAAGAATTCTTTTCCCCTGCTGCTCATAGATTTGCAGAGACATACAGAAACATAGTCAATGCCATCCTACAGATACCCAAGCACTAACAACAAGGTTAAATGTGATTTTCTCTTTCGTTTAATAGAACGGTGTCTGCATTTTACTATGCTAATTGCAACAAAGATCTAATAGCGCAGAATTGAAACAATTACAGTTATTGGTTGTATTCACTCATGTTAAGGCAGGTTAGTCCAAATGATTGGACAAGGTGTAGCAGAGAAGTTATCCATATCGTCCACATTCATTAGTGTGATGCTGTTGAAGGTAAGCAAATGATAAAGGTGCATTTATGTAGCTTATGTTTTAACGTATCAAATCAGATACCATCATGCTCTGGATCGGCCTCCACCTTGTATTTGTTGTTGTGACACTTATCGAGAATGGTGAACATTGAAGCTTTTTCTGTCGCATTTTGTGTGGGGGAGGGGGGTTGTATGAGTGAGTAGACAAAAGAAAGAAAGGCCACTCGACACATTTATTTGGAGTTACATGCATTGTTCAAAATAGTTTGATTCGGATTCCGTGCTACTTTAAATCTTGAAGCCCGCAACGGACTCCGTCTTCTACTTCAACTCCGACGCTAACCACTCTTCTGAATAAGACAATCGGATAACATCTCTACAAAGGAAGGTTAGATATTCATTTCTTCTCTTGTAACCATTGCGCTGTCTTACCCACCCACCTCTCAACACATTCAGTCTCCCTTTCGCGGAGACCTGTGTCTCTCAGCAATTCTTCCAGCCTCTCGCACTACCTTATATGGCATGCAGTTATTGGTGACATAAATTACCAGAGCTTCTAAAGTGAATAGCAACAACAAGGATCATACAAGTCTTGGGGACATACAAATTGCTCCACGCACACTGCTACGACTACTGTCGATTCTTCCTTCCTTCCCTCCTTCCTTCCTTCATTTCTTTGTTTCTTTCTCTTTTTTTAATTCTTCTTTTCCTTTTTTCCTCCTCCTCCCCTTCCTCATCTTCGTTTCTTTTCCCTTTTCTTCTTCTCGTCCTCTTTCTTCTTCATTTCTGTTTCTTTTTCTCTTTTCCTCCTTTTTCTCTTCCTCTCTCTCTTCATACACTTGCCTCCTTTTCCGCTCTTCCACCCATGCGTCAATCCTCTCCTCCCTTCCACCTCTCGCCCCTCTTTCTCTTTTTCTTCACTTCCTCCCCCTCCGCTTTCTCCTCCACTCTTTCACTCCCCCCCTTTTTCTCCTCCTCCCCTCATACTCCTCCTTCCCTCATTCTCCTCCTCCCTCCCTTCATTCTCCTCCTCCTCCCTTCATTCTCCTCTTCCTCCCCTAATTCTCCTCCTCCTCCCCTAATTCTCCTCCTCCTCCCCTCATTCTCCTCCCCCTCCCCTCATACTTCTCCTCCCCTCATTCTCCCCCATTCTCCTCCCCTCCCCTCATTCTCCCCCTCCTCCTCCCATCCCCTCCTCCTCCTCCCCCATTCTTCCCTCATTCTCCTCCTCCTGCCCCTCCTTCTCCTCCTCCACCTCTAGCAAATCTATCAAAAACAGCGAAATGAAACGCACGAGACAACCAGATGGAGTTGCGTCATTTCATTAGTCAGTATCAGATTGATTACATAATTACAAGTGTAATGATTTAGAAATTAATTTACATATACGTATGCACATATGAGTGTTTGCGTGTTAGTGTGTGTGTGTGTATTTATATTTATATGTATGTATACACACACAGACACACAGCAAAACTATTAATAAATAACAATTACTGTGCGTGAACGAACGATTATGAATTTCATGACTTGCTCTTCGAATAATTTATTTCACAACATCTTCTAATTATAATGTATATTATACACATACATCTATATACATACACGCATACATGCGTATATGCGTTCATACGCGTACACATGCGACTGATTATGAAATGATGAATAGTTTTTCAAATACTTTGTTTCACGATTTTCCCGAAGCTAATGAGTTAAACACACACACACACACACACACACGCGCGCATACACACGTATGTATATATGTATACTTAATGTAAATGTTATATATGTATACGTAATGTAAATATATACATTGTGTATGTGTGTGTGTGTGGTGTGTGAGTGTGTGTGTGTTTGTCTAGAAATATGATTGAATTAACATCCGGTATTATATAGATAAGGTCAAACAACGCACTGAACTCTCCGGTTATCACACCCCTTTGTAACTAACACTAAATCTCCATTTTTATCTGAGCAAAAATGCACGGTTTTGGTTCTTTAAACATTTGAAACAGTGTTTCTCAAACATCTTTTGCCTTTTAACCCTCATGAATCCTATTTTGCCCTCTTCGACCTCTATAGCCATTCAATGAATATGTAAAAAAACGATCCTGCTGTATTTTTATAATAAAATATTATTAGGAATTATTTTTAAAATATTAAAGTAATTTGTGTAACAAGGAAACATAAGCAATTTGTTGCACGTATATTTTAACAACAAAATCTGATATGGACTCTGGTTGCGAACCGCAGCTTTTAACGAGCCACAGATTTTTCTTTGACATAGGACTAATTTTATAAATTTTATATATTTTATTATATTATATATTCTATATATTTTATATTATATAATATTATTTATTTTATATATTTTACTATATTATGTATTCTATATATTTTATAATATATAATATTATTTAGTTTATATATTTTATATATTTTATATACATGGAGCTTCCATTAAAACAAACGAAAGTGTATTTTGCATCAAAAGACCAATATCTGAGTTTCTCTCACAGTAACTACCGCAGTATATTGTTGAAATAGAACATCCAGGTTTAAGTGGGCAGAAATATTACCTCTTAGGACGAATATAATCTTGCTTTCTTTAGTGAGAGTTGCCTCTGACAAGCGATTTTTGGTTGGAAGCACTCCGTCGGTTACGACGATGAGGGTTCCGGTTGATCCGAATCAACGGAACAGCCTGCTCGTGAAATTAACGTGTAAGTGGCTGAACACTCCACAGACACGTGTACCCTTAACGTAGTTCTCGGGGATATTCAGCGTGACACAGAGAGTGACAAGGCCGGCCCCTTGAAAAACAGGTACAACAGAAACAGGAAGTAAGAGTGAGAGAAAGTTGTGGTGAAAGAGTACAGCAGTGATCACCACCATCCCCTGCCGGAACCTCGTGGAGCTTTTAGGTGTTTTCGCTCAATAAACACTCACAACGCCCGGTCTGGGAATCGAAACCGCGATCCTATGACCGCGAGTCCGCTGCCCTAACCACTGGGCTATTGCGCCTCCACTCTGACAAGCGATACCCAAGTACGAGACGGCAAAGGAGCCAGCACTATAATTTTAATCTATGTTGATTGGTTCAAAATTTCATCTTTCTAATTACATATGTCATTTCTGTTTTGAAAGTTTGAGGAATCATTTCGGTTAGGTTATGTAATGAGGGGTCACATAGTAATAGTATTTCAGAACAGTGAACTTTTCAGTTGTTAATTTCCACTTTCTCATTGAATGCACGCTAGCATCCAATCATACACATATTCACACACACACACACACACACACACACACACACACACACACAAACACACACACACACACACACATACAAACACACATACAAACACACATACGCACACATACACAAACACACATATCTATACATAGTATATGTGTCTATGGCTATGTAAATATTACCGTCATCCACTGTATGCTGTATATACATTCATGTATACATTTATAACATATATGTACAATATATACCATATGTACATATGCACAGATATATATGCACGCGCAACACACACACATATAATATATATATATATATATATATATGTACAGATATATATATATGTATAAATATATATATATATATATATAATATATATATATATATTAATATATAGATATATATATATATATATATATATAATATGATGATTTTACCTTGTATTAAACAATAACACGGAAAAAAAAATAGTTACATGTGTCGAAAGAAAAAATATTTGATTCACCTGCGTTAACTCCATTTTTATTCATATACATATATGTATATGTATTATAATATATATTAATTATATAATATATATATATATATATATATATGTATATATATAATATATTAATATATATATATATATATATATATTATATAATATGTATAGTATATTTGTGTGTGTGCATATATACATCACTACATCGTTGTATGAGTATGTGTTGATATATATGCATACATAAATACATAAACTCATGTACATACATGTCTTTCATTTATCCCGTCCGCGCTTCGCTTTTCTTTGTCTTTCTCTTATATACGAGGTCTGATCAATAAGCGTCTGGACTGTTGCTATAGTAACGAAGCTATAGCACGCAGAGTAAAGCCGCTTGGCACAGACTGACCTTAACCTTTGCTGTGCATGCGCACTAAGTTTTAACATTTTAGCTCATTTCCTCTGTTTACGGGAGTGATTGGAAGGAAGGTGTGCAACGTGTGGCCGTTGCATGACAGAGAAAGTTGCCATTGCGAAACGCGCTCAGAGGTCAACGCAAAGCTGTAGAAAGTATATGGAGAGGAGCGTATAAGCCGCACACAAGTGCACGAGTGGTCCAGACGTTTTCAAGATGGCAGAAAAAATGTCGATATTGACGAACGTTCTGGGAGACCCACAACCAGCAGAATTGAGAAAAACATCACAGATGTGCTTGCAGCTGCGAGGAGAAATCGTCGAATCATCGTCTGTGAGTTATGAGATGAGGTGCAAATTAGTTACGGTTCAGTTCAGTTCCATATAACTGAAGATTTGGGTATGAGACGCGTGTCTGCCAAGTTTGTGCCAAAACTGCTTTCAGCTGTTCAAAAAGACACTCGGGTTCCAGTTGCACAAGATGTACTTGATTGTATCGAGAAGGATGACAACTTTTTGAAAACTTGGCGTCGGCCTCTGAGCAGGTATATCAAAGCTTTTGGCAAAATTTGATGCAGATTCTCCGCTCAACTTCCTCTGTCATGACCAATGCGACGAACACACGCTACACACCTTCCTTCCAAGCACTGCTGTAAACAACGGATTGTGTGCATATATAGCAGAGTTCAAGGTCAATCTGTGCCACGCGGCTTTGCTCTGCGTGCTTTAGCTTCGTTACTAAGGCAACAGACCGGATAATTATTGATCAGACCTCGTATAACTGTTTTTACATCTATATTTTAAAGAAAAAGAAAATGAGAGATTGAGAAAGTGATGGTGAGAAACAGAGGCAGAGATATGAGAAACAGAGAGAAGGTGAAGAAAGAAGAGTGAGGGAGAGAGAGAGCAAGAGAAGAAGAAAATCATTACTGATAGTGTAATTTAATTTGTAGACAATCAGCGTTTATCTTTACATGTGTATTTTCTGTAATCTGTACGTGCGTAAGCTCTTGCACTAATTTAAAACGAAAATTATATTTAAATATTATTTTGCCTCAGGTTCTAATAATTTATTTCATCACTGAACGATATGTGAACCTGTATGCCCTGCTCGCAAGTTGGCAATTTAAACAAACGGAATTCTTAAAATTGGAATGCAAATAAATACAAGTGAAATGGATAATTAATTTTACATTTAAGGCATTAAATTTTAGTTAATGGATATTCAAAATATGTACTTTACTAATCTTAATTTACTCATTGTTATTTACTTGTAATTGTTACTGATAAAACATAGAAAATATTTTATTTAATTTCATATATCGTTGTGACCTCATGTACACGGTCTGCAATTTCCTTCGAGTTACAATAGGCAGTATTAACTTTAATTCTTGGTAATTCAACAGAAGTATTAAATAGAAGTATTAAATAGAGCCATAGAGTTGTCATAACGCTGTGAGCAATAGGCTATGTGAGGCGAAGGCATAACGAACAAGCGAAACGCTATATTACGTGAGCGAAACTACTAAGCTATAATTTTAATTGATTTTGGTATTAATTGTATGATTAATTGAAAACACAAAAGCAAAAGATAAATTAAGCTAGAGCAATGCTAACAGGTCGTGTAGTGATGGCATATATGTATGTGTGTATATATATACTATATATATAATATATATATATAATATATAATATAATATATATATATATATATGTACAAATAGTAATGCAATACGAAAGTATTGCTTTCCAGTAAATATCGGTACTTCGTTGTTGTAACCATTTATTTGCTTTTATGTATATATATATATATATATACTCAAAATAAGTAACGAGGATATCCAAGGTTGTGTAGTACAATCGTTTCCTGCTACTTTATTTTATTAAACAATGTAAGTATTACATCAGTTTTAAAATATAAAGCAATCTTCAGCCACATATAGAATTTTAAAATTTTATTTTATACACATACACACACACACAAACATATATATTATGAGTATGTGTTTGTGTGTGTGTTCGTTTTATGTATAACTCCAAGACGCTTGGCTACTGCAGATAAGTTTGGATAATTGTCGTCCTGATGACGCCTTCTGGGGCAGAGGCACGTTTTTACGGCTGCCCTTTAGATCTCCAGACAATAAATCATTTCTTTTCCCTAATGGCATGTCAACACTGGAGACATTCTTTATCCCTGGAATTTTCTCCTCTTCCCATGTAGAACCGATAACCTTAATTGCCATTTTGTAAATTATAACACTGCATCCCCCCCACACCGAGCTGAAGACCATTTTTAATAAACCACGCATGCATACTGTATGATATTTGCTATGCATGTATTTGTCCATTTACATATACGTATATACAAAACATGAGGGTTTAGTCCACAGGTGATCTAAACAACTAGGTACGCTAGGTAACTATCAGGACTTTAACCGACCTGGATTTACGCAGCAAAGCACCTCAGGATTTATGGACTTATTTCAACAATATCGGCGAGCTGAACTGTGAAACTTTATGCATCTTTCTTCTTCTTCTCTTCCTTCATCTCCTTATTCCTTTACCCCTGTCCTCTATGTCATCATTTCATTAATCTATACCCTTCTCATTTTTCCCTATTTGTACCCGATGACGGAATATCCCATACTCTGGGATATCCCAGAAACAGCTGTAAGACTTTGGATCTTTTATTTTTCCAATAATAAGAATGTTTATGACTTGGGATGTCTTCCCTGCCTTAACGTTTACTCTTTTACTTGTTTCAGTCATCTGACTGTGGCCATGCTGGAGCACCGCCTTTAGTCGAGCAAATCGACTCCAGGACTTATTCTTTGTAAGCCTAGTACTTATTCTATCGGTCTCTTTTGCCGAACCGCTAAGTTACGGAGACGTATACACACCAGCATCGGTTGTTAAGCGATGTTGGGGGCGTCAAACATATACACACACACATACACATATATATATACATATATACGACAGGCTTCTTTCAGTTTCCGTCTACCAAGTCCACTCACAAGGCTTTGGTCGGCCCGGGGCTATAGTAGAAGACACTTGCCCAAGGTGCCACGCAGTGGGACTGAACCCGGTACCATATGGTTGGTAAGCAAGCTACTTACCACACAGCCACTCCTACTCCTCTTTAACAATTATATACGTGTGTATATATATATATAAATCCCCCTCCAACTCTCACACACAGACACATATAATGTTTGTGTATGCATATAATTATTGCTTGTCAGGGATTTAGGAATGTAGTTACACGATTACGTCATCTGTCCCCAGCGGGTACCTTGTTGAAGTGTTTTATGTGTTCATCGAACAATTAAGCTCTTCGGGACACAGAGACTAATTTTTTGCGTTCTGAAGCATTTTCTTCCCTTTCAGAAGCATAATACGTTAAGATTTATTACTTAGTGATACTATATAAACTTCAAGCTTCAAGTAAAATATACATTTAGTACTGCTTACACATCTGAAACAAACATTTTGCTACACTGCAAGCTTTCTTGACCGTATTAAAGAAACGTCGTAAAGCTCTAACCGATCAACAATAACGCTGAATTCGGTAGACGTCTACAAAAATATTTCTCTCACATCATGAACGACGCTCCTACAGCAAACACAGATATCCTGGATAACATTAAGAAAAGGGGCCTACTGGCCTGAACTCACTCACAGACACGCTCCAGCCTCTGTGACCCAAAGGTGTCCTATCACATCTTTCTAACATTTCTACCGTACTACAATGGCCTCTGCTCTTCATAAAAGCTCTCTCTACTCATTATTAGTTCTTTACTACCCACAAGGAGCTACATAGAGAGGGGACAAACAAGGACAGACACAGATTAAGTCGATTACATCGATCCCAGTGCGTAACTGGTACTTAATTTATCGACCCCGAAAGGATGAAAGGCAAAGTCGACCACGGCAGAATTTGAACTCACAACGTAACGACAGACGAAATACGGCTAAGCATTTCGCCCGGTGTGCTAACGCTCCTGCCAACTCGCCGCCTCTCTGCTCATTCTATCTACACTCAACCATTCCTGAGCGACTTGATGCTTCTCCTCTCATCACCGTTGCAGTTTCTAATTCCCCAGGATTATTTATTTATTTATTCATGACACCTTTGAATATTTCTCGGCTAATTTCTGTTGAAACGTTTGTTGAGTAATCAAGCCCACCTTTTATTTTTCATTAAATCTATTCGTTTATTCCTCTTTCTCTGAAATGATCGCGATATAAATCTAAAATGCCACTTTAATCCGCCACGAAATTCCATGGTAATTACACTTTCAGTAGGAGAAGATATTTTTCTATGTCTCCTTTCCTTTAATCAATGTCTAATATAAAGTGTATGTGTGTGTGTGTAGCTAATAGAGTACTATTGACATATATGTGTGTGTGTATTTGTGCATAATATGTATATATACACTATATACATGCATATATATATATATGTCTATATATGGGCATGTGTGTGTATGTATGTATGTATGTATGTATATATGTATATAACGGGAAGCTTTATGAAAATAAACAAAAGACGAAGGCAGGTGGAGTACAAACAAACAATTGTATTAGTATGGCGCTCAGGAATATAAATAAAACAAGTCTTTTATGTTTCGAGCCTACGCTCTTCAACAGAAAGATACACAGAAAAGAAACACGGAGAGAAACAAGGAGAGAAAAAATGCGTATGTGATACATACGAATTGAAACAAATATCTCAAGATTACGTACGTTCGAAATAAATGAAATTTCATTCACACTCGCGCGTGCACGCACACATGCACATTCTCAATTATAAAACATTTTCATCAATGAATATCTATCTATCTATCTATCTATCTATCTATCTATCTATCTATCTATCTATCTATCTATCTATCTATCTATCTATCTATCTCTCTATATATATACATATTATCAATAATAATAAAGGGTAAAATTAATTAATTAACTAGTAATTAATAATTCCACCTAGTAGTATTCGGCATGTTAAAAGGACCATTTTTCGGTAAACTTAAACTGTATGTGGTAAAGAAAATTTTTGCTGAACCCTAATTTTAATTATACTCATAATTATAAAATATTATATATATACACATATATATATATATATATATATATATATTATATATATATATATATATATATATATATATATATATATATATTATATATATATATATATATATATGTATATATAAATTAACGTCGTTTTCGTTGAATGAGTAAAGTTAAACTATGGGAGAACAGATATTGATATTTCGTCCAGACCCAGCAAGTAAACATTATAGGGGGGAAAAAAAAAGGCAGCCGTTACATTTCGGGAATATCATTGATAGGCTCGCGAATGTCAATAAAAGGACTTTACGACGTTAGATGATTGACTAACCAGTCAGTCAATTAGGGAATTCGTCAACTGGCTTACTTGATTAATAATAACGATAAACGGACTGAACAGAACCAACGCGTGTTATCATTGCATAATGACCCTCCCGAGACACAGCAAAATGTATAATGTTCCTATTTGTCTTTTCTACAGCTAATACAACAGTCTCTGATTCGCTAAATAAGCAAAATGTATTCTATAGCCGCCATGACGTAGTCAACATACATGTCACTTTCCCAATCCTTCCTCTTCAGCTTTATAACTCTCTGGACTGCCCTCTTTATACATTTCGTACCTATATTCATCAATCCATCACAGATCAAGTTCAATACTGACTCATCGACCTCACCAATGGAAGAATGCCTACGAAGTTCATAGACACTGTCCCTTCTTCCTCTAATAACACCCTGATTGTTCCTTCTCAAGCCATGCCTGGCTCATAAGGGCCGGTTTCCCGGTTTCCTTGGCGTATAGGTTCCCCACCTGGACGGAACGCCGGTCCGTCGCAGGTGAGCTGCAAGATGCAGGAGGAAAGAGTGAGAGAAAGTTGTGACGGAAGAGTCAGCAGAAGTTTGCCATTACCTTCTGCCGGAGCCGCGTGGAACTTTGGTGTTTGGCTCATAAACACACACACATCGCCCGGTCTGAGATTGGAACCCGGGATCCCTTGACCGCGAGTCCGCTGCTCTAACCACTAGGCCATGTACCTCCACTAATACCACCAACATACTATAGATAGATAGTTTATCAATCATAAAAGGATCGAATGCGAATTAGGAATTCGAAATCACGAGAGCTTTAAATTAAATGTAAAACCTCTGCTTAGTAAATTTTGAGTTTATACAACTCTGAACTATTACTGAATAACAAAAAGTCATTGGTCCAAGTTTCAAGTTCTCTTTCTGTAACATTAAATAAATGAAAACAGGAGTCTGTACTATGAAAAGCCGTTAGGAAAATAACACTGAAATACAATTACTATATTCTACTGACAAATGCATCACAATCTATTTATTAATGTACGAGACGTTGCTACTTAATGTATGATAACTGACTGAAAGTTTTATCTGATTATATTAAGACGTTGCCGGACTATCACCGTCTATCGCAGTCTAGTATCTTGTCATCACTACTGTAGTTAAAACAGCGCGTTTTTTTC
>NC_043006.1:1049269-1066769 GCF_006345805.1 Octopus sinensis | reverse complement strand
TTAAAAGGTATATGTTCTTCCATTAGCGTATATACACAAATTATTTTACGTAAACAATGTGAAACCAGAAACTAAATACATACCATCATTTTGTTTTCGGTTTAACTTCCCATCCGTTTCGACATATTAGTAGAATATGAAACAATCGATTTTTGAATAATTTATTCGTTATGTTGTAATTTGAGTGTTACCCGTCATATGAGAGGTAACATTGGAAGAGTATTTTTGTCCCTGCATCAGTAAACATTGATGAAATGAATATTAATTTTCAAAAGGAAAATATGAAATTTCAACATAAAATAACCTTAAAACAACAAATTTTACGTTTGTACATCTTCATTAAATGTTATTTTTTCCAAAATTCTGACAACATATTCGCAACCTACATCATTGAAAACCAAACACTTCAACGTTTCATTAAGTTATAGCACCCTTTGAACCACCCCGACAGGGATACGGCGAAGCCATGGAGTTGCAGCCTAGCGGATTGTGAAGCAGTAGCAGAAGAGCTCAACTGAGCCAACGGTGCTTCATACATTGATGCTGAACAGATAAACCCTAGAAGATCAACAGTCAGGCTCAGCATGTTCTATTAAGAGAGTAACTGCAAAACATTGATAGAGGCAATGTCCATGGATGTGTAATTAGCTAATGAAAGATCCAACATGACTGAAGCTCTCATATATATCTGCCCGTTCAGATACGTTTTCCATTGTTTTGTCATGGAGAAAGTCTATAGACAGACAGACAGACAGACTGATTGATTGATTGATAGATAGATAGATAGATAGATAGAGAGGAGAGAGAGAGAGAGAGAGAGAGAGAGAGAGAGAGAATAAGGTGTTGTTTTATTCAGTTTTTACAGCACTCGCACACTCTAAGCCAATGTTGAAATGATAATGTATAAACAATGAGAGAATATTATACTTATATGCATAAATGTATATATATATATATATATATATATATATATATATATATATATATACATATATATATGGAATAATGTATATGTATCTGCATCCGATTACACATATATATCCACGGGCAAATACCAAAGATGTACATCTAATGTGCCCATGTATGATTTTTGACCGTGTGTTTGTGTGTGTGTGTGTGAGTGTGTCTGTGTGTGAGTGTGTGTGTGTGTGAGTGTGTGTTTGTATGCCTGTTTGTGTGTGCGTGTGTGAGAGAGAGTGTGTGCGCGCGTGCGTGCGCGCGAGTGTATGTGTGTGCGGTTGTACGTGTTGTAAATGAAGATGCACTGGTTAGTTTGCATAGCATTGTATCCAGTAAAACATTATTGAAGTTCGCCATGTCTAAGTTGATATTGGGATGAGCAAATGTTTAAGTAAACCGAGGGAATTAACAGCGTCATGGAAGAAAGAAGGAGACAGAGAGAGAGAGAGAGAGAGAGGAGGAAAGAGAGGAAGGATAGGCTCGCACAAGTTAAAACAAAGTCATATAACATGTGATTTATAATCCACAATATAGCTTGATAAAATTTGCTTCATCAATAAATGCTGCAACCATAAATCGATCAGTGATTTGTAAGTGAACATGATTTATATAGACATAGTATATAGTCTGAGACCAATGACAACAGAGGGGTTATTTTAAATGTAAACTAACTGACAGGAAAAACTAATAACCGGGACTTTAAGTGATCGGTCGGTCTGTTAGAAATGGTAGTACAAATGTTCCTCAAATCACAGACGTTATTGTCTATAAGAAAGGAAACTTTGAATAATGTAAGCGGAGATAACGCCTCAAGAATGAAGAAAATGGGATGAGTATCACTCGAATGTTGACTGCTCATAGGTATGTTTAATCCACCAGTGGAAATGTTAGTGGATGTCTCATTTACTCCGTAATATATGGTGTGAGGCTCAGTTTACCAAACGACGGACAGATATGGAGTGCGTGCGAAAAGTGGAGCATCTTAACAGCCCAATGCTCTTCCTATTGAGACATACTCTCCTAATCAGGAAAGGACCAAAGGGTAATGCAGTTAAAGGAAGAACCCACATTCAACCTTTATACACCTATATACATATATATAGTTAATCCAAACAAGAAAACAAAAAAAAGACAACAACGCAAGGACGTGGAACAAATAAAGTATTATTGGACGCTCAGGAAAGAAGGGAAGAAGGAGGGTTTAACGTTTTGAGCGGAGCTCTTCGTCGGAAACATAGGAGAAGGAAAGATCCCGAGAAGGGAAGACAGAGGAAAAAAAGTCGCCAGTGGTACTCACGAGGTCACACACACACATATATATATATATAACTAGGAAACTGTTGAAGATTTTATTCTTAGGATTTTGTCTTACTAATCATGATAGTTTGTGCGGGATCCGGGTGTAGTGGATGACACAACATGGATGGCGATGGAAGGAGCGATGAGTGCAGAAGGCACGCGTAGCTATGCAGCTTTTATCAAGAATTGACCACCAGAATAGCGATACAGAGGACAGACGGAAGAAAAAGCAGGACTGTGAGGAGGAGGAGGCTGGTGTGTGTCTGTGTGTGAGGGGGACTTATAACAATCCATCGATGTCAGGCATTCACTCTGTTCAGTTAGGGCTGGCATGAGACCAATCAACAACACCAACAGTTAATACAACAACAGCAATAGCAATTAGAGATATTCACTCAAAAGCCAACCAGCGAGCATCTATATGCCAGAAATTACTGAAGGCGTCAGGAGTAATTTGAGGAATATTCGGTTGCTATTTCTAGCAGGTCAAATGATAGAACCATTTTAAAATTATCAGCAGATATTTATTTACGTGTTCGTTAATTACATATCAATTAATTAATTTCATGGTCTCGTCTAGTTGGAAGATATAAAAGCGAACACGTAACATTCTAAGACTGTTAGCTTCGTACAACAACAACAACCAACACCATTGCCACAACAACAATAACGTCAACAGATTCATATGAAAATCGAAATCAAATCATCAAGACTAACTTACCTTTTATTTATTTACTGCAGAAATTAAAACAAGATCAGTAAAAGCTGTTTGTTTTATTGCGAAATTGACTGAAAATTTCCCTGGGATTCCTTTCTATCCTTTAAACGCACTCAATTATATCGCGACATACGTTCATTGTCAAATAACAAGGGCAGACATTTACAAATCTGATGTTTGAGTGAAATCGATGGCAAAAAGAGAAACAATTTGCATTTTTCTAATGCTGGAAGATAAAACATTATTGCGTCGCTAGATTGATGCAATTTAGCTGATTTTCTTCGTAATAATACGTAATTCTCGATCAATAAAAGGCTTCAGTAATAACACATAATATAAAATACATAGATGGAAGCGAGCTGGTAGAATCGTTAATTTGTCAGCCGAAATGCTTTGGGGATTTCGTCCGACTTTATGCTCTTAGTTGAGTTTCCGCCGACGTTGACTTTACTTTTCGTCCTTTCGGGGATCCGTAAAATGAATACCAGTTGAACACTGGTATTCAACTTAGCCCTCCCCCAATATTGCTGGCACTGCGCTAAAATTTGAGAACAATATAGAATATATGCAACAGTAAAACTATACGTTCATATAGATGTACTATGACTTAACTATATACGTTGTTTTCGCGTGTGTGTAGCGTCTGTGTGTAAGGAACAAAATAGAGTAAAATTGGAAAAATGATTAATTACTGTAGACTTTGACATAGTAAACGAATTGCTGAATGAACGATTCACCATTTTCCCTCTTTATTCTCTTATATACACTTGTAAATAGCTGAATCAATTCATTTATTTAGGACTGTAATGGTGCTTAAAGGAGCAGAAACGATCAATTACATAGGAATGTGTGTGCATATGTGTTTGTTTGTTTGTGTGTGTGTCTGTTAGTGTGTGTGCAAATCGGTGGTTTGCTGAATTAAACCAAACTCGTCAAGAAGTCATGAAGGCTCCCTCACAATTCTACTATTGTTAAGCAGAAACGCGCTTTCTAAACGCTTAAAGGGAGAGATAAATATCCGTATCTTCTGCGCAGCACCGAAAACACAGCATATACTCTTTCTCTTTTACTTGTTTCAGTCATTTGACTGCAGCCATGCTGGAGCACCGCCTTTAGTCGAGCAAATCGACCCCGGGACTTATTCTTTGTAAGCCCAGTACTTATTCTATCGGTCTCTTTTGCCGAACCGCTACTTGACGGGGACGTAAACACACCAGCATCGGTTGTCAAGCAATGCTAGGGAGACAAACACAGACACAAAAACGCACACACACACACACACACACACACACACATATATATACATATATACGACAACCTTCTTTCATTTTCCGTCTACCAAATCCACTCACAAGGCATTGGTCGGCCTGGGGCTATAGCAGAAGACACTTGCCCAAGATGCCACGCAGTGGGACTGAACCCGGAACCATGTGGTTGGTAAGCAAGCTACTTACCACACAGCCACTCCTTATCTACAGCAAAGGGAACAGGTCAGACGCTAAAAAGTCTATTTCGGTTGTTTCCTTTATTTTTAATTCGGAACAAACTATTAGACAAACTGATTCTTCTTGGAACAGTGGAACTTGTTGAGTGATACTTGAGCCCGGTTTCCCCATCACACAATTGATACGGCGTTATAGCTGGGTATTAAAGCAGTTGTACCTATCATAAATAGAAGGGTTATGTCTAGATTTTTGTGAAAGTTTTCGAACAATTGAGGTGGAAATATTACACAGGCTTGGTGATCTCACTATCGCAGCATAATCATTAAAATATAGAAGTTCATATAGTCAACAATTCATTGTGTAAATCATCAAGGACGTATCTTGGACTTATTTAGATGCTTATTTATATAATCTATAGACTTTATATATCAGGTAATATATAAAAGGTATCATATAAGTCCATTATATATATATATATATATATATATATATATATATATACATATTACAGGGAATCCACTATGTGGAGACCCCTATGCTGAAGGTTCAGTAAAATTGTATTATATACATATTAGAGGGAAACGACTAAGGTGTCCACATGGTGGTTTCCCTCTAATATGTATATAATACAATTTTACTGAACCTTTAGTTTTTTTATATGCTAGATCACTGGTGTGAAATCGATGTTAATTTAATTAATATCTAATTTCCCACCCTCATTTCAAATTTATACACACACACACACACATACATACATACACACACATACATGCATACACACACACACACACACACACACACACACACACATATATATATATATATGAAGAGAGGGAGCGAGAGAAAAGAAAGATAAGTATCGATAGATAACTTAGCTAATTTAGATATGTTTCGACCAAAGATTGGTCCAGGCCATGTCTAACTTAATAGCACCACCTGATAGAATTAGCTAACTCCTTTTTCAGTGAAGTTTTGCGGTATCATAGTCCATTCGAGAAGGAAGTTCTCGAATGAGAGTTGAGTGAGTTGTGTCCAGGTATATGTGACTTATCGGTACTCCTTGGAAGAATTTGTCCAGATTCCGTTTTAAAGATGATTGGATCTTTTTCCTCTTTCATTTGTTTCAGGACAATGTTAAATAGGGCAGGGCTTGTTGAAGAAAAGAAATTGTGTTGCAGAGTTTTTATGTATTGTAATCCTGAATTTGGCCCGTGGTCCTAGCGTTGGAGGAGTTCTGAAACTAACGTTCAGGACATTTGGACAATGCTGGTGATATATTCTCCACATCGTGCAAATGTTATATCGCCCTCGGCGGCACTGGAGGGAATAGAGTTCCAATGCTTTAAGGGGGTCCCAATAATCTAGATCAGTCATGCCCTTAGTTCCTTTATTGAATTCCCTCTGGGGTGATTCAATTTTGGAAATGGTTTGTTTTGTATGGGGAAACCCCAGAGGGCAGCATTATTCGAAGCGTAGCCGTGCAAACGAGGACAAAAAAGGAAGGATCACAGCTTGTTCTCTGGATTGGAAAATTCTTAGTATCTAGGAGTTCATCCTACGAGGTGTATCGACCTTATTGTTGATGTAGGCACTCCAACTGAGATTGGCCTGATATTATTGGATGTTGTGAGTGGTTCTCTTGAAGGAAGAAATTATGGCTGTTTTATCATAGACTTTCTTCTAAAATGCATCAGCTCAAATTTTCCCTGGTTCAGTTGCATTTTGTTTTAGTCTGCCCTGGAGTTCTGTTTGATTTTTCTCCATTGATAATTTTCTGAGGCCAGCTAGCTAGCTAGATATGTATCTATATGTATGTATGTATGTATGTGTGTGTGTGTGTGTGTGTGTGTGTGGTGTGTGTGTGTGTGCGTGTGTTGTTCATATTTACAAAAAATAAATAAATAAAAGACGAAGAAGGTGACAGAACAGCAAGCAGATGTATTTGTTTAATGCTCGGGAGAAATGGAAAAGTCTTTTACGTTTCCAGCCTACGCCCTCATAATATACATTATGAACTTCATTTATGCTTAATACAGGTCCCTCAAAGACATAACCAATTCAGAAATGTTATAATCAATCTATTCTGATATCTCTGACATATTGTATCCTGGATACACGGAAAAAGGCGAGATTGCACGTTTCAGAATCATAATTTAGCGGAAATCTGTGAATTATAACTAAAGACTCTTCATTTTGTGCATATATTGCTAAAATGCTAAAATCATGCTGCGAAGAATCAGGCAGTATTAATTCTGTGAATGTTCAGAACATGTGAACAATATAACAAGTTGGCCCCGTAGAAGATACTTATTTGTAATCGCCTCGATGTCGCTGTAGGCGAGGCTCCTGACAAATTTTCTATACAACAACTTCAATGAATAAGTAGAGTCAGATAATATGCGATATTTATATCTTTTTATTTCTTTTTGCTCTGAGCTTAAATCTTGCCGAGAGAAACTTCAATTTTCATTCATACAGGAAGCACTAAAGTGTTCGTATCGATTACTGTTCGATTGATCCTACTTCCCAAAAATATATGATCATCTGTCAGCACTAGAAATTCATATTAGAATTTGAAAGAGAAAGTAATGGCTATAGATAGGGACGAAAATTCCTTCTAAGCAGAAGGTGAGCTACAGATAGATACTGAATGCTCAATAAATTTTGTCACTGGAGTGAGAAAATAGGAGATATACAGACAAGATTATTTGAAAGAGCTTAAACTAAATGATATTGAAAACTTTTAAAACTTGTGGAGGCACATGGCCTAGTGGTTAGAGCAGCGGACTCGCGGTCGAAGGATCGCGGGTTCGAATCTCAGACTGAGTGATGTGTGGTGTTTATGAGCGAAACACCTAAGCTCCACGCGGCTCCGGCAGAAGGTAAGGGCGAACTTCTGCTGACTCTTTCGCCACAATTTTCTTTCACTCTTTTCTCTTGCAGCTCTTGCAGTCCCGTCCAGGTGGGGAACCTACACGCCCGGGAAACTGACCCTTATGAGCCAGGTGTGGCTCGAGAAGGAACAAACAATATTGAAAACTTAGCATTGGAATTGAGCAATTTCCTAAACCGGACACCGTTGCATAGAGGCAGTAGTTCTGGTTCGGAATCTTCGTGGTACTCTGGAGATCAAACCAAACCTTAATCACACTTTGCAGGGATTTTTGTTAAGATATATTTTTAAGTTACCACTTATCGTATTTTTGTGGCTAACATGCATTT
Organism: Octopus sinensis; assembly: GCF_006345805.1. Taxonomy (NCBI): domain Eukaryota; kingdom Metazoa; phylum Mollusca; class Cephalopoda; order Octopoda; family Octopodidae; genus Octopus; species Octopus sinensis. The sequence goes on along the minus strand of NC_043006.1, from coordinate 1,059,125 downwards.
CAAGGCAAATTATATTTGTCTAAAGACAAATTATATATTTAAAATTTTGTGACGCTCCTAGACACTCCTTGTGGCACTCTAGTTTAGAAATCTGTGGCCCAAGATTTAACGTGTTGCTCTCTCTCTCTCTCTCTCTTACACAAGTTTGTGCAAGAGATAGAAATAACTAGTAACGAGTACGTGTGCGTGTGTGTGTGTGTATGTGTGTGTGTGTGTGTGTTGTGTGTGCCTGTGTGTGTTGATATGTGTATGTAGTCCGTATAATCATAAATTATTCTTTCCTAATTACGTATCCCAAATATTTTTCATCATCTCAGTTTTTACCATTCTTAGTACCTCCTCATTGTGTTCTGTTCTTGACATTTTAAAAATCTCTTCGATATACCGACATCACAAAATCTTGTTATCTATTTGACGATCCATATTTCAACTCCGCATTCTACAAATACAGTTTCCTTCAGTATTAATCTCTTAATATTAAAATGGTTCACATTATTTTAAAATGACTTTCTTTTAATATCAGTCGTTACTTTGGTTCCTGTCTCATATTTTCTGCTTGCATGTATTCCAAGTATATTTTCTTCAGCTTCTTTTCAATTGGCTTTCTCTCAGCGATAATACTTAACTCTGGTAACGGTCGTTTCTTGATTATTACCATTATTTTTGATATTTTGTAGCCATTTCCATTCAATAGATATTAATGATAGCACAAACTTCTGGAGGGTAACTTTACTGATAACAAACAAAACGTTATCAAAACATTACGCATATAAGTCTATCTCTAACTATATCTCAACCTATATAGCGAGCTACCCATATATGCATATATGTATAGGAATATATATACATAATTAGTCAGTTCTTAGTAGCAATATATGCCATTCTTCACACCTGATATAGTGTGCGTGTAAGTACACACACAGACACACACACACACTATATATATATATATAATATATATATACATATATATACGTGTGTATATATATATAATATAATATATTTATATATATATAATATGTATATATATATATACATCTATGTATATATGTATATTATATACGTATATATATACGTATATATATATATATATATGTATATATATATACTTATTATTATATGTATATATATATATATATATATACATCTAGTTACGTATATATATATACGTATATATATATTATATAATACGTATATATATATATATATATACGTATATATTATATACTTTATATATATATATATAATACATCTATGTATATACGTATAGTTATACGTATATATATCTATATATATATTATAATATATATATACGTATATATACATAATCAGTCAGTTCTTAGTAGCAATATATGCCATTCTTCCCACCTATATAGTGTGCGTGTAAGTACACACACAGACACACAACACACACACAATATATATATATATAAATATATATATACATATATATACGTGTGTATATATATATATATATATATATATATATATATACGTATATATATATACGTATATATATATATATATATATATATCTATATATATATATATATAACGGGAAGCTTTATGAAAATAACAAAAGACGAAGGCAGGTGGAAAAACAAACAAACAATTGTATTAGTATGGCGCTCAGGAAATATAATAAAACAAGTCTTTAACGTTTCGAGCCTACGCTCTTCAACAGAAAGATACACAGAGAGAAAAAAACACAGAAAGAAGGAGAGAAAAAAAATGCGTGCAGTAACTAACGAACCAACATGGCGATATATATATATATATATATATATATATATACGAATATATGCATATATATTACTCTTTTCTCTTTTTACTCATTTACTTGTTTCAGTCATTTGACTGCGGCCATGCTGGAGCACCGCCTTTAATCGAGCAACTCGACCCCAGGATTTATTCTTTTGTAAGCCCAGTATTTATTCTATCGGTCTCTTTTGCCGAACCGCTAAGTAACGGGGACATAAGCACACCAGCATCGGTTGTCAAGCAATGCTAGGGGGACAAACACAGACACACAAACACACACACGCACATATATATACACATATATACGACGGGCTTCTTTCAGTTTCCGTCTCCCAAATCCACTCACAAGGCGTTGGTCGGCCCGAGGCTATAGTAGAAGACACTTGCCCAGGGCCACGCAATGGGACTGAACCCGGAACTATGTGGTGGGTAAACAAGGTACTACCACACAGCCACTCCTGCGCCTATATATATATATATATATATATATATATATATATATATATATATATATATGTGTGTGTTTTGTGTGTGTGTGTGGTGTGTGTGTGTGTGTGTATACGTACACGGATACTATATCACAAAGTATTTATAGAGGAGCAAAAGACCAAACCAAGCACGAACTAGTTAAATAAACAGGGGAAAAAATTATTGGGTAGAGACGTGAAGGAGATGTCTTTCGACGAGGGATTACTCGGTATGTCAAGAAAGACGACAAAAGGATAGGCTTTAGAAAACCATTTAGTTAAATAAACCACAATACAAACAAAGTACAATGTTAATGAAAAATTTACACTTCATATAGCTTCAACAAAATAATAAAGTAGTTTTAAACAACTTCTAACGTGAGCTTACCGGTTTGAATCAGTTTGGTCTAGAGGCTAATAAGGATAATTGTTTAACTAGACTTAGACGAAACACAAACAAGAAATATGAATAGTTTTTGGACTTAAACGAAGGGGAAAGAAAAAGCAGAACAAGACACAAAATGTCTTACGTCGCAGACGAGACAAATTGTGCAAATTTATCGCCAAGAAAAATATACAGCCATTCCTATCGGGCGGTAGATATGTATCTATGTGTGTGTGTGTGTGTGTGTGTGTGTGTGTGTCCGTGCGTACACACACACACGTAAACACAAACACATACACACCAATATATGTATATATATATGTATATATATATATATATATATATATATGTATATTATATATACAAACATACATATCTGTATATGTGTGTATATATGTATGTATGCACACGTGTGTATATATATTTGTATGTATGTACAGTATATACATATATATGTGCATATGTATATATATATACATACATATATAATTGTATGTATATGTCTGTATGTATACATGTATGTGTATATATATATATATATATATATATATAAATACATACATATATACATATGTGTACATATATGTGTATGTATGCATGCGTGTATGTATGTATGTACGTACATATGTGTATAATGTACACCAGTATGTGCGTGTGTTTGTATATGTGTATAGATAAGCAGTGAGACAAAAAAAAAAGAAAAAAGAGATTCGATAAAGCGGTCAGTTGGAGAGATAAAAACGGCCAGTCGACTTTTATTCAATTTCACTCAATTAGCGGTCATACATTCAAATGCCTCCCAGTTTACGTTCTGTGTTTGTTTTTCCTCCTCGTTTACAACTCTCTGTCGAAAAACTATATTATAGCTGCACAGTTATATGTCGAGCTATTGCGGCTGAACATTATTCTCCATCTTGTTCAGTCACAGTCTGTGCTGTCTCCTAGTGTATCAACACTGTAACAGCTGAATAGCGTTAGTGCTGTAGTACTAATACTAACGATAGTTGCTCTATATTATTAACTGTTAGTAATTTACTACAGTCATAGTTAAGTGAGCTAAAACATTAGCTTCGCCTATTGCGTCAAAATATACCAACGACACACCAACACAGCGACAGCATTGATACTACTAATACAAGAACCACCACAGAAATAATACTAACATGACTAATATTGTATTCCTCGCTATCACCCAATAACCATCACATTAGCAACAGTACTTACATCTCTACTTTCACACTTCATTCATAACCATAACCCTACAATGGTTCTCAACCATTTTTTGCCTATGGTTCCATTTGATTTCCATTTTACTCCACTAGACCGCCATAGACATTCACTTAATAATTAAAAAAAAAAGCCTTAATACATTTTTACAATTAAACATTATTAGGAATCTACTTACTTCTACTTTTACTTGTTTCAGTCATTTGACTGTGGCCATGCTGGAGCGCCGCCTTTAGTCGAACAAATCGATCCCAGGACTTATTCTTAGTAAGCCTAGTACTTATTCTATCGGTCCCTTTTGCCGAACAGCCAGGTTACAGGGACGTAAACACACCAACAAGCGATGTTGGGGGGGACAAACACAGACACACAAACATATACACACACACACATACATACATACATACCTATATGTACACATATATATACATATATACGACGGACTTCTTTCAGTTTCCGTCTACCAAATCCACTCACAAGACCTTGGTCGGCCCGAGGCTTTAGTAGAATACACTTGCCCAAGGTGCCACGCAGTGGGACTGAACCCGGAACCATGTGGTTCGCAAGCAAGCTACTTACCACACAGCCACTCCTACGCCTATAATCATATAAAAAAATTAAAATATCTTATGCATTGTAGAAGAATAAGGAATTTATTGCTCATGGATTTTAACAAAATGTTATATAGACTCCGAAGGGCCATATGGACCCTGGTTCAGAGCCAGTGCCCTATATATACCACGTAAACAGCTACACTAACACCACTGCCATTATACTGTAATCATTCGCATCATCACCATTCGCATCAATCGACAATAACCAGCATCCACCTATAACCACCACCAATAATCAACATTATCTACAACCATCACCACCACCACCACCAACATCAACAACACTGCTCTCAGCTAAAAAGCAGTATTATCACGCTACAACCTCCACTATCATCACTATCGTCACTATCATTATTCGATTGTATCATCATAGCCTAAGCCTACCTCTAACAGAACGTCGATTGCTACCAACACGCTTCACCACAAACCACATCATCGTCGGTATACTCCTTCGACTTTGCCTTTCATCCTATCGGAGTCGATAAATTAAGTACCAGTTACGCACTGGGGTCGATGTAATCGACTTAATACCTATGTCTGTCCTTGTTTGTCCTCTCTGCGTTTAGCCCCTTGTGGGCAATAAAGAAATAGGTATACTCCTTCATTCACTACAGCGACTACTATACACATCACTGTCACTATTTTCGTCATTATTAGTCACCACCATCAAAATCACTAAATATCCCCCTCCTCCTCCTTCTCCTCTCCCTCCTCCTTCACCACCATCTCCTCTTGATTCTTAGTCACTAAGAAACTATTTTATCTTCGCAAACAATATCATCATAATAACTAATAACGACTGTTGTCATTGTGACTAATAACACTGCCATCATCATCACCAACATCATCATGATCATCATCATCATCATCATCATCATCATCATCATCATAGATTGTTAACCTCGTGCCGGAAAGTGTAAAAAAATTCTATCAAGGCGGCGAGTTGGTAGTATCGTAAGCGCGTCGGACAAAATACTTTATGGCATTTCTTCCGGCTAATTACGCTCTGTGTCCAAAAACTGCTGCGATCTATTTTGCCTTTCATCATTTCGGGGTCGATAAAATAAAGTATCAATCAAGTACCGAGGTCGCTGCAATCGATTATTCCCTTCCCCACTAAGATTGCTGGTCATGTGAGAAAATCTGAACTACTACTACTACTACTACTACTACTACTACTACTACTACTACCACCATAACGACACATTACCTCAAAGGTCATTTATTCCAAGAACATTATTCAGCTTTCAACAACATTTAACCCCTCCCCTGAACCGTTAAATAAAGAAATTTTGTACCTAGTCGCCAAAAGATGCAATATATTATTGGTAATACAGTTCTATATTTAAGAGATGAGGAATTATGTACATCATTTACATTATTTACATTTGACGGATATTTGTCCTCATCTTGTTTGTTGTTAACACAACGTTTCGGCTGATATACTCTCTCATATACCCACGGGCATATGGCGTAGTGGTTAAGAGCGCGGGCTACTAACCCCAAGATTCCGAGTTCGATTCCAGTTCCAGGCAGTGACCTGAATAATAATAATAATAATAATAATAATAATGATAATAATAATAATAATAAACATCGAAAAATACCTTAGGAATGAGAACCAGGTTCGAAATTTCCCCCAAGACACCTGATGACGGCTGGAAGGTATATCAGCCGAAAAGTTGTGTTAACAACAAACAAGTTGAGGATAAATATCCGTCAAATGTAAATAATGTAAATAATGTAAATAATGTATTATTAGTAACGGTTTTATCTTCACGGGAGTGGTAAATGCCTGACTTGAATTTTACTGATTTTTAACTTTAGAATTGTAATTTCGCAACTCTTGTTCAACCATGACCAATTCAATGAAGGAACACTCGGGGCCAACTAATTCCAGACTCTACGCGCACATACAATGTTTAACAGTACATGTGTTCTTAATGTTATTTTTCTTTTTAAGTTTCCACTTTTAGGTGCCTTCGGTCAATTATAACGATTTTATTTCACTAGAGAATGCAATGTGTCGTTATAGTAGATGTACTTTTAATACAATTGTCCTCAACTAGAACTTCATTACGTATAAGGACGGTGGGACTGAATTGTTCGATACCAACATCACGTGAGAACTGAATCCTCTCCTGTTTAATAACATTTTAATTAGGAGGCTTCAAAACTGACTATTTTCAAATATTTTCAATATTAAGGTAAACATAAGGTTTTATGTGTGTATAACACAGAGTATCAATATAATACTTATTTCGCATTAATATAGCATGATATTTAAGGCGGTGAGCTGGCAGAATCGTTTGCACGCCGGGTAAAATGCTTAGCGGCATTTCGGCCATTTTTACCTTCTGAGTTCAAATTCAGCCGTAGTCAGCTTTGCTTTTCATTTCTTCGGGGTCGACAAAATAACTACCAATTGCACACTGGATCGATGTAATCTACTTACTTGTCCCTGAAACTGCTGCCCTTGTGCCAAAATTTTAAACCATAGAGCTAGATATTAAGGCGGCGAACTAGTCGAATGTTTAACACGCTGGGCAAAGTGCTTAGCGGCATTTCTTTGTCTTTACATCCTGGGTTTAAATACCGCTGAGGTTGATCTTCTCTTTCATCCCTTCGGGATTGATAAAATAAGTACCAGCTGAATACTGCAGTCGTTCAAATAGACTTAGCCCCTCCTCCGAAATTGCTGGCCTCATGCCAAAATTTGAACCAATATAACAAAATATTATCATACCTGTTGTCTTGTCTGCATATGTATCCATCAAATATTCATAAATTCAGGCAGATCAAAACATCAAAACAGAATTATCGCACATACATTCCACACGGGGCAAATACATTGGATACTGTATCAAAGGGGAAATGATTGAACGCCTACCCTCTCCTTTAAAGATAATATGGAATTATGCGATATGAAAGAAATTATCATTATATGCACAAAAATTATTGAAAAACAATAGAATATTCTTGCACTCAAAAGAATATTCATGTCAGTGAAAGAGGTGGGAAGGATAACAGGAACAGGAAATAACATATTTATTGCGTCCACGCAAGTCTCTCACCAAATGTTATTAGTACATGCGACCATATTTCGAAAGCTGCTTAATGTAAGGAAGAATGACCCTCAGCAGAACGCAAAATGCAATTTTTAGTTTATCAATTTTATACGCATAATTATTCTAATTTCGGGGGAAAATACAAAGAATAAAATGTCTAAATACATCAGTTTGGTTTCCCATTATGCTAGAAATATTTGTTTGAAACGTTTTCTTTTGTCTGGTGTAGATGTGAGTAATCATATTGTTATTGTTAATTAACGAAATGCAAACTCCTACATTCCTAAAAAAATTGCCATTTATTAAATTAATAATAGCAGAGTCTACACTATTTTTTAAATATCAGAGGAATTTGTCATCGAGCATTTTTTTCACATAATATAAATATAATTATTTACACAATATTATGACAAACTACCTTTTCACATTATCTGAATTGTATTATGCTAGATTATTACGATAATGTGGAAAGACAAATTGCTTTAAACTTAATTATCTTTGTTGTTAGGGAATCCGAAGAAAGACAAAGCAGTTCTTTTGGATTATCTCTTCGCAGGGCTGGTTGTTGAACAACGATTATGAAACGAAAAATGCAACGCCATGATGCTTACCGTACTCAAGATAGCCGTCGAGAGCACCTATTGGATATATAAATGTTTACAGAAATAAATCAACTTCATTTTATCAGTTAAGATACAGATATGACAAATTCTTTTAATATCAATATTTGATGGCCTCCATAGTAAACTACATGTAGTACAAGATTATTCTTCAATGGCAAAGCAAAGTCTCAAAACATTTGCTTTCCTTGTTAGTTTATCTTCTGATAACCTACACCATTGGCATGAAAGATTTTAGGTCTCAACTAGTATAGAAAAATTAATCACAGGATACTAGGTCTTTCCAATCGAATAACTGAAATCAAATTCTTTACTGGAATCCTTATTGTTGGTAATTTGATGCTGTTCTGAGTTTACACCAAACCGTGCGATTTACGAATTTGATACCGAATTTAAAATGAATGATATAAATCTAAGGTTAAAGGCGGTGATTAGCGAAAATATCAACCGCTAAATACCGCTTTTTAAAAAAATTTTCGAGGAAGCAAAGGAGATAAGTTTTGAGCGTTTGTGATTTATTGGGATTCATCAGCTGAGTATAGAAATTTTCATAAAAAATGGAATTGAATGGCATCATTAAATGAGATTAGTTAATTAAATCTAAATGTGTGTCGACCTTAGACTCCCTTCGGTCATGACTGACCATGGAATTGCACCTAGAAAGTTACCATCCCAGGTACAAGTCCGGGCAAAGTTGTTTATGGAAGACCAGCAGTCGCCCATGCATACCATGCTCTCCACGTCACCAGTGTTATCCCAGGGGAAGGCTAAGGCCGATACAGCTTGGCACCTGTGACGTCGCAACTCATTTCTACAGCTGAGTGAACTGGAGCAACGTGAAATAAAGTGTCTTGCTCAAGAGCACAACACGCTGCCCGGTCCGGGATTGGAACTCACAAATTCACGATCGTAAACTCGACGCTCTTATCACTGAGCCATGCGCCTTCACTGTGTGACGACCACAGTTGTATTATAATTAAGATTTTTTATTACATGCTATACTGAGATATAGTACAGCTTTAGAGGCGGATTATATATATATATTTTTTAAAGTATTAATCCACAAATTTTGTGGTTTAAGTTAAAAAACTTATTTAAACTTATATACACACGCTGTTCCGCCATTTAATATACAACAATTCCAGTACTCCGAAACTGATACCTGAATACCGCATTTTGCGACATGTTTTTCTATATCAAATTACCTTTAAATAATTAACAGGGTGCACACAAAACAGCGAGTATCCAAACAATAACATATCTATTCACTCTTAATGTATTCTCACAGGTTCGAAAGCGAATATCTAATTGCAGTCCTCGTTCAACGCCTTCTCCGTTTAAATGGTGAGTGTGCATAACACATGCGATTCACCGGTGTAAGGGGACTTGTAGATAACATCTCCATCTCGATGTACACCTATTCAGTCAAACCTACTCTGCCAGGCATCAGTAAACAAATTAATTGCTGATGTCTTCTAACATAATAATCCACGTTGTACATGCAAAACAGCAAAACTCCAAACAAGAACCTATCTATTCATTCTTAATATGTTCTGCTCAGATTCAAAGGGGAATATCTGATCGTTGTCGTTTTAAAAAATGAATCGATACGTTACTGTTTCGATTCTCGCTCTTCTGCGTGAACTTATGAAATATTATCGAGCACACATTACTAAATACTTTGTTCGCTGCTTTTCTATAAACAAGAGTTCGT
>NC_043006.1:1014269-1039269 GCF_006345805.1 Octopus sinensis | reverse complement strand
TGTTTGTGTTTCAAAAATCTTTATTTCAAAGACTGCTCATATATGTTCTTTTAGAATATAATTGTCTAAATGTACAAAGCAACGAGTCTGCAGTGATAATGGCGTGTTTCTAAGAAACGAGACTTCTCGAAGTATTTTATGTCTGATCTAGTTAATAACTGCATAGGGCTTAGCAAAGTACAATAATATAATTTCTTTCCACGTATCATTATAAATTATGCAGGATATTTCTCCGACATAACGTTTCTATTTCTTCAAAAACACAATTCTAGCTGAAAACTGAACAATCAATAGAAATTTCCAATGCCACATCTCTAACTCACAAGCAATATTCGACCTAAATATATATACATATATATATTTATATGTAATTGATGATATATGATATTTAGTTTATGCTGTATACATCTGGCTTGTATGTCACCTTGTTACTGGCACGTAGCCAGCTATGTGTTCATTGAGACGAACATAAAATTTTGGAATATATGAACTACCATTAATGCAACTAGACAGAAGCAGAAAGAAAAGGAATGGTAGAGACACAGAAATAAATATACACTCATTGATAGGTATGAGTACACATGCACACTCACAAACACACACACAGATACACACATACACGCACGCGTACACATATACATGCACATATATGTTTATATATGACACCTACGCAAAGCCCCGCCTCCTGGATAGATAAGCGTGGGTGTGAGTACACAGGCAGATATACGTGTAAATTTATAGACAAAACCCACGACTCATCCATATGTAATGTGTGTGTACATATACATTATGTATGTATGTATGTATGTATGTATGTAAGTATATATGTATGTGTGTGTATACACGTTTTTATGGACATTCTGCATATCTTTCTCCCACACACTCACTTTGCTTATACATGGGTGTGTCTGTGTGTGTATGTGTGTGTATACTTATGTATGTATGTATCTCCATATATATAAAACTGAGAATGTGTGTCTGTCTGTCAGTCTGTGTGTTTCCCTAAAACTTGAGAACTACACAACCAATTTCATTCAAATTTTACACATGCCTTACATAAGGTCCGGGGAGTGTCATCGGCAAAAAAAAATGTAACCCACAGCAGTATATCTTATCCACTATTTCAGTATTACGTGTTAAAAGTGAAACAAAACATATCTCTTTTGTAATGCAGACACTTTCATTTTAATACTGAAACTATTAAAGTGAAAGTATTATATAACAGATGTCAACCATTAACAGTGGTCATCCATTTTACTAGAAGAAGATCCGCTATGGTCCTATATGCTACACCACTGGTTTTCAATTCATATTAATCAAATTAATATTCAATTTTTCACCCTTATTATGTGTGTGTGCGTGTGTATTAGCAATTCGTATAAAATTGCATCAATGACTTGAACTTGAATAAGTGGTTTCACATAAATGGGGATAAATTAAAAAGGTTTGTTATTATTATTACTGTTTGACTATTGTAATCACATTTGTTGGGAAACGTTGTTGTGTTTCATTTTTTAAATAATTGTAAACCGTAACCCTATCCCTTCCGGAGATGGGGCTTTGGTTATTGTTTAAAAATTGAATTGTGTCCCTGTTTGGGGAAATTGACAATATTTTCACCGTCTTTACGGAAGCATTTTTGTTAAAATTACTTCGATAGAAGAAAGTCGAAAAATGAATTTCGCTGCAGCCGTACACTTCTATACAAGATGGAGAACAAGATCCAATTGATCGAAATTGCAAGAGACGGGCCTACAATCCAGTCTGTTATATATTTTGAGTATTTATTTTCACTAGCGATATCAAGATATAACTTGGACTCCACCTATACTTCCTTGCAATGATTCGTTCCTGAGAGTATGAGACCTTCGGGCCATTTCACGTTGGGGAAGTTAAAATCACCCATAAGAAATATGGTCACGTGGTGTTCCAGATTCATGAAGATTTCTTTAATTCTTGTGAGGCAATCTTCAAACTTGCCTATGTGATTGGAGCATCCGGTGGGCAATATGTATATATATATATATATATATATATCTATATATATATATATATATATATATATATATATATTTATTTATATATATATATATATATTCGGAATGGTCATATTGCCAGTTTAGCCAATAAAAACATACGCACTATATATTTGGTGTTATTTTGCTTCAGTGATATTTATTTTTTACATTAATCTTAATCTTATTTCGGCCAGAGTTCTTTCGTCACACTCCTGTGACCGCATCAGTGGTCCTTTGTTTTCTTCTCACTTATTTGTGTCTCTCCTTACTAACCGTCAGCCATTTTGTATTTCTATTGTATGTCTTCATTTGCGCATGCTTATATCTCTATGTGCGTCTATGTTTATTTAGTGTGTGTGTGGGGGGATGCCTGTAATATTTGTATCTTCTGTTTATATACATTCATGTAATTTGTATTTTGTTTTTCTTGTTGTTGCTTTTGTTCTAATTTTGTTCATGTGTTTACATCTACCCATTATTATCATTACATATGCTTGTATGTATGTATAACAACAATATTAGTAATAATAATAATAAATCTAATAAAAAAAAAAGAAAAAGAAAATCTAATCGAAAAAGAAAAAGATATATATATATATACATATACACATATATATACACTTATACATATATATATATATATACATACATATACATACATAGACATATATACATATATATAGTTATTCATTTCTATTTGTTTATTTATCTGTGTATTTATTATGTTTTCGGGATCCTCTATCGTCATATGTTGTGGTGTGTGCTATTGCTCCATTCTAGTTTTCTATTCAGGCTAGGTTTATTTTCTATTATATGTGTAGCTTCTGTAATTTGTCTAATTGTTGCATCTGTTCTATGTGTGGACAATATCTTAATATCTATGTTATTGATTGATCCCCCGTGTTCCTGTTCGGCGTGTTGGTACAGAATCGATGAGCTTTTACCTTCCTTGAGTTGTCTCCAATGTTCATTCACCCGCTCTCCTATGCTTCTTGCCGTTTCCCCTACGCATGTTACTGTCTTGTTACTGCATCGTCCCTCTATACATCTTATACTATAGACTACATTTCTGGCTTTATATATATAAATATTTAAACGTTATATATATATATATATATATTATATATATATATAGATATAGATATAGATATATAGATATATAGATATAGATATATATGTGTCCTGAAGGTGTGTCGACACCAACTTGCATCTCCCCTTGCTAATCTGTGGAGAAACTCACTGGATGCTGGCTATATTCCAAAAAACCTTCTGTCCCAGTCTGTTGTCCCAGTTTTCAAAAAGGGAAACAAGTCCCTTGCAGTGAATTACCGTCCGATCTCACTCACCTCTCATATCATCAAGGTATTTGAGAGGGTGGTGAGATCTCGAATAACCCAATTTCTGGAAAGCAACAGACGGCTGATCTCCAACCAACATGGGTTCCGTAATGGAAGGGACTGCCTAACGCAGCTCCTGCATCACTTTGAGGACATTTTGAGAGCTTTGGGAGAGGGCTCCAACACCGCTGTCATCTACCTTGATTTCAGTAAGGCCTTCGACAGGGTCGATCACAAGATCCTATTGAAAAAACTATCCAGCATTGGTGTCTCTGGAAAGTTACTGAAATGGATCAAGTGTTTCCTAACAGACAGATCTCAACATGTTGTAGTTGAAGGGGTAAAATCAAGCCCAGCCAAAGTCAGTAGTGGCGTTCCGCAAGGCACTGTGCTGGGCCCACTTCTTTTCATCATTTACATTAATGACATTAATGACATCATCAAGCACAGCAACATAAAATCTTTGCAGATGACTCCAAGCTACAGAAGGTCATAAATGAGGCGAGTGACCGGACATGCCTTCAGTCAGATCTACTGGCTGATATCCAATGGGCAGAAAAAAACAATATGCTGCTGAACGAGGATAAATTTGAGCTAATCCACTTTGGAAAAGAGGATGCCCTGAAACTCCCATACTCCCTTCCTTCAGGTGAAACTCTCGCGGCGTCCAACAACATCAGAGACTTGAGTAATTGTGGACAACAACATAAGCTGGGCCACTCATATAAACACCAAAGTTGACATGGCCCGCAGAATGTGTTTGATTCTCAGAACTTTCCAGTCGAGAGATATCCACACCATTATCCTTCTCTTATCCACTTTTGCCCGACCCCACCTTGAATACTGTTGTCCACTGTGGTCTCCCCACACAATACAAGGTATCATAAAAGTTGAAGCACCTCAAAGGGCAATCACAAAAAAGATAGATGGCATGACAGGCCTCGACTATTGGGGTCGACTAGAAAAGCTAAAACTCTATTCTCTCCAACGTCGTCGTGAGCGCTACATCATCTGCATGATGTGGAAAATATTCCATCAGCATTGCCCAAATGATGTTGGCATCACCTTTAAGGTACATCCAGGCTTGGGCCCCGTGCCATCCGCCCAAAACAAAAATCGCACTCTCATCTCATAACAACAATACGGCACAATTATTTCACCTCAATTGCCCCGCTCTCTTTAACATTACACCAAAACACATTAAAACAGAAACTGACCCTATAGGGTTCAAGAAGTCTTGGACAGATTCCTTCAAGAAATCCCGGATAAACCCCCTACACCCGATATGTCTCTGTAAACAATAACTCTCTACTTGAGTGGGCCATAGTGCCCAATTCTGACTTGAAAGACTTCACCAGGTGGTGCTATTAAGTTAGACATGGCCTGGGCCAATAATGGCCGAAACCTATCAAAGTATCAAAGTATCAAAGTATATATATGTGTATATATATATATTATATATATATATATATATATATATATATATATAATATATATATATATATATATATAGAGAGAGAGAGAGAGAGAGAGAGAGAGAGATAGATAGATAGATAGATAGATAGATAGATAGATAGATAGATAGATAGAGATAGATAGATAGATAGATATAGATATAGATATAGAAATAGATATATAGATATAGAGATACAGATATATATAGATACAGATATAGATATATATATATATATAGATATAGATATATATATATAGATATAGATATAGATATATATCAATAATAATAAAGGGGGAAATTAATTAATTTAGAAATAATCATTAATTTCACCAAGTAGAGTTCGGCATATAAAAGACCCATTCAAGGAAGGTTTAAGTAATACTAAGTAATTAAGGGTTTAGCAACGATTTGCCTCACCACACACCGAATTTAGAAATAGCAGTCAAAAAGTTTTGGCTATTCTTTCTACTTAAAAGGGAGATCCCAGTAAAACCAAAGCACTTAAAGAGCATACGACGCAGGCAAAAGAGAAATAAATGGCGAAAATCATTCAATATTAAGTTACCTACGGACGTACGTTTCGGAATTAAATCATTGTAGAGCATAAAAATTAAATAATTATGTCTTACCTGACTATTTTCCTCCTGAGACGCAATTATTGATAATTGTAGAGTCCTATGCTTTTATGATCCAAAACTAGGTCAAAAGTACTGAATGGATCTTTATGAAATTTGGAAATTATATTCTAAGCATAAGGGCCATAACCCCCATGACAATTCATATATTTTTTCTGTTGATGAAATTTTAACCATTGATATTAGACACAAATGAAGTAATATTTATAAAATTTCATCTTCTTACAAAGTTAGAAAGCCCCCTCCATGGGGACTTAACACCCAGAATTTTGTCATTTTATCTAAGCAAAGACGAATATTTGTAATCATGGAAGTTGTGGGGTTACCCGAGCATAAAAGTTGGGCATTATTTCTAATTCAATGGTACAACAGTGTAACAGTTTGCTTTGACATACACTTACTTACATTGTTATGTCTGCAATGTCGTGCATAAATTGTCAAGTAAATGAGAGGCATCTTTGCCTCCTCTGATTCAGTTGCAAAGTGTTGAGTGAAGTTATTTGATTGCAGACCTCCTTTCAGTTTGTTTATTATCACTCGGTCACACATAGTCCCCAGATGGTAACATTGACTACAAGGCCTTCCCAGATGAGTGACTGGTTATTCAAAGACATTTATAGATTGTAAATTCACTCTATCCAGTTACATATAAGTATAGTGGTCATTTGCAAACTCCAGAGGTGACACTTTAATTTCTCCTAAGCCCTCACGTCACACAGTTGTTAATGTTGATAACTTGGGTCACGCCCTTTCAATTGCTATAGATTCGTAATGCTTCTTACGGCTGTGCCTGTCATCTGGATGGTGAGGAATCCTACATTGGGAGTGGTAACGACTAGGGTAGGGTAACTGACTTCTTATGGTGATCATTCGTCTTTTGGTTTCCATGTGGCACGATTACAATTTTTTTAGAGAGTGTAAAGAGGGAAATAACCCTCATCTGCAATTTTGATGAAATTCGAAACATAGGTACTCCAGTTCATTACAGAAAATATAACAGAAAAGTCTAATTCTTCAATTGAATGTAACCGGGCAACGCCGGGTATCTCTGGTAGTATATACATATATAGATATATATATATAATATATATATATATATATATATTATATATATATATATATATATATTGCTTATATGTCATGTGCGTGGAGCGGGGCTATACTTGCATACACATACACATACATTGCATGAATATCTTAGTACATGAACCAAGAAAAGTTTGAAAGAGAAGGAATAAATAAGTAAAAAGAAGAATGTGATATAGAACAGACATTTCGATGGTTTATAAGGAAGATAAAAGATACACAAATCGATAACAAAACAGAGAGTGATAGAGGGAAGTAAAAATCAAATAGATAGATAGATAATACAGTTCCATATTTAAGAGATGAGGAATTATGTACATTATTTACATTTGACGGATATTTGTCCTCATTTTGTTTGTTGTTAACACTACGTTTCACCTGATGTACCCTCCAGCCTTCATCAGGTGTCTTGGGGAAATTTCGAACCTGCGATCTCACTCCTAAGGTATTATTCGTTATTGTTGTTGTTGTTGTTGCTGCTGCTGTTGTTGTCATTTTGAATGTGGCCTTGATGGAGCACCGCCTTTAATTGAACAAATCCACCGCAAGACTTATTCTTTGTAAGCCTAGTACATATTCTATCAGTCTGTTTTGCTGAACCGCTAAGTTACGCGTGCGTAAACACGCCAACATCACTTGTCAGGCAATGATGGGGGGAACAAGCACAGACACACAAATATATATATATATGTGTGTGTGTGTGTGTGTGTGCGTGAAAGTGTGTTTATGTATATATATATTATATATATATAGATATAAATATATATATATATATATATATATATATATATATATATATATATATGTGTGTGTATATATATATTTTATATATACGATAGGCTTCTCTTCAGTTTCCGTGTATGTGAGTGTGTATATGTATATATATATATATATACATATATTATATATATATATATATTATATATTATATATATATATATATATATATATATATATATATATATATATTGACGGGCTGCTTTTCAGTTTCCGACTAAGAAATCAACTCACAAGGCTTTCGTCGGCCCGTGGCTATAGTAGAAGACATTTGCACCAGGGGAAATGCAGTGGAGCTGAACCCGGGGCTATGTAGTTGGGAAGCAAGCTTCTCACTACACACACACACACGAGTGTTTTCTTTCTGTTTCTGTCTACCGAAGCCCATACATAAGACTTTGTCCGGCCCTTAGCCATAGTAGAAGGCATTTGCCCAAAATGCCATGCGGTGGGACTGAACACAGAACCATGTGACTGGGAGGAAAACCTCTTACTACACAATCACACCTGCTCATATCACCGTTTATGTGCACGAAACTTCAGGTAATGCAGAGCTGAATCGAATCGTTATTAAATACATGTAACTCCAACCAAATGTATAGAGTGCTAATGTTTTCCGTCTGTTCACATACTCATATGTTCACGTATACACGTTTATATATATATATATATATATATATATATATATATATAAGTATATATAATCCTTGCTTCTGTATATGTGTGTGTGCGCATGCGTGTGTGTTTTTTGTATGCCTCGGTGCTCTTTTAACCAAATGCATGCTTAAATGTCTCGTGAATTTAGGCATGATTAGTCTCCTCTATCAGTCCACTTCTCTTTTGAAGAACCCTTCTTTAAATGTCAAAATCTCTGTGTCCTCCTGCCTGATCGATCTTTTATTTTGCACATTTTAGTATATATATGTATTCTAACGCTAGCGTGGAGATATTTACTGAGATGGTTTAACATATCGCGAGTCTCTAGTTTCTCAAGACGTGAGAAACAGGAAACTCTGAGGAAAAAATAATCGAAGCTTCAGTTTTGAAGAAACGAACAAACTCTATAAAATGTATTGAGCACATTTTTTTCTTTAGAATAGATTTATCAGCATATATTTGTGCGTGCGTGCGTGCGTGCGTGTGTGTGTGTGTGTGTGTGTGCGTGTGCGTGTGTGTGTGTGCTTGTATGTGTGTAAGTGTACGTGCGTGTGTCAAAAACAAAGAGTGATAGACGTACCATCACGCGCGCATTCATAAATACTTACAGATATACATTTTGTTTGTTCCTTCTCGGGCCATGCCTGGCTCATAAGGGCCAGTTTCCCGGTTTCTTGGCGTATAGGTTCCCCACCTGGACAGGACGCCGGTCCGTCGCAGGTGAGCTGCAAGATGCAGGAGGAAAGAGTGAGAGAAAGTTGTGGTGAAAGAGTCAGCAGAAGTTCGCCATGACCTTCTGCCGGAGCCGCGTAGAGCTTAGGTGTTTTCGCTCATAAACATACACATCACCCGGTGTGAGATTCGAACCCGCGATCCCTCGACCGCTGCTCTAACCACTAGGCCATGCGCCTCCACTAGATATACATACATATCTATCTATCTATCTATCTATCTATCTATCTATCTATCTATCTATCTATCTATCTATCTATCTATCTATTTATCTATCTATCTATATATATTTGTATGTATGTACGTATATATATATAAATACAGTGTACATTTAAACACATAAGAGGTATTCGCCATAGGATTCCTGGCACGCTAGAAGGAACAGCCAAATCCAAACCACTATTAGAGATAAAACTTCGAAAGGAATGAATAATAACATTTACCATTTATCTTCGAAGTGTTGTCCCTAATAGCGGTTTGGACTTTGGCTGTTCCTTCTATCCTGCCAGGAATTCTATGGCGGTGACCTCGTATGTGTTTAAATGCACACTGTATTTATATGAATAATATATAGTCTATTGTCTAATTTGTCTTCACGCTAGGCCACTGGTAATAAACATTTCTATAAATATATTTATATACCCTGACATATATTATATATATATATAATATATATATATATATATATATATTAGGTCGTCAGGTATGAAATTTGTAGTAAGGCATATGGTAAACTTTGACAGCTGCTCATTTTACACCGTTATTATATTTTGACAATGTTTATTTTTGTTAGAAAGCTGACACATCTATTTCCTTATTCTAGCTAATTTTGCGCTTTATAAAGTATGTATATATAAATCGTTTTTTGTCGAAAATTCCTACATTTTTGAAATATAAATTCTTTTTTGGAAATACAACATCATAGACAGCTCGGAATATTAATGGAGTATTTCATTCTAATGTTATTATACAGCAGACAGTATCAAATTGGTCTGCAAAATTTTGTTCTGATAACTTTGACCTCACAAATGAGCAACGCGGTCGACCAGAAACAATGGTGGATAATGACGAACTGAAAACCACCGTCGAGTCAGATCCATCTCGAAGTGCCCGTGAATTATTGTTGTTGTTTGGTGTTATCAAGCAAACAATAATGACTCACTCAAAATCGTAAAATACTCTTTTCTAACCCCTGTTTTACCCCGAAGACCAAATATATATATTTATATCGAAGTGCTTCTTTCATTGATTTATTGGTCCATACTGACCAATAAATACCTAATACAGTTCTATAGTTCAGAGATGAGGAATTATGTACATTATTTACATTAGTTATATTATTTACATTTGACGGATATTTGTCCTCATCTTGTTTATTGTTAACAAAACGTTTCGGCTGATATAACCTCCAGTCTTCATCAGGTGTCTTGGCTAAATTTCGAACCTGGGTTCTCATTCCATTTCGATGGTATTATTATTATTATTGTTATTATCATTATTATTACTTTTTTTTTTCTTCTTTCAAATTTTCTTCCATTTCTTGCCGAGTGTCTTCCCGACTCCTAGGGCAAAGAAACTCAGTGTATATTGGTAGGCCATTAAACCAAACTCAGTAGTTCGTTCATTTTTTTTTTTTTTTTTTAAGTTAAATTAAAATGCATGAGCAGCAACAGTTCTCACATCGACAATGCTCTTCTCAATACGTGTGATGTACCAGTTAAGACAATCTTTTGCACTTCTTGCAGGGATGGTAAGCCAGGGATCATTCTCATATAATTGATCCCTGGTGGTCCACTGTTTCAATCATGTCGTTGCAGAATCGGCATTTTGGGTCTGCTCCATTTTTCATCACATTGGCCTGGTAGTTCCGGGTTGATAGGCTTTGGTCTTGAGCAGCCAGGATGAAACCTTCGCTCTCTGCTTTTAGCCCTGAGCTCCGCAGCCACTGATGGGTTTGCTTCTGGTCAACATCAGCTTGTTTGCTGCGGGTCACATATTTCCCGTGCAGAGGTTTCTCCTCCCACCTATCAGCCAATTGCTCATGCGCTTTTTTCATTGCCATCATTTTCACCTTCTTTGCAGCAATAGTTGCCGTACTTCCCTCGGGTTGTTCAGTTTGGGTATCCTGCACGAGATCAATAGCAAATCTTTTTGCTTTCCTTGATGATAGAATGAAGCTTCTTTCGTCTCTCGTGATTTTCCACGAGCTTTAGCATCCAGTCATTCGATATTTCGAGATATTTGGCCAGTCCAATTGTGGTTGTTTTGTAAGCTAGTTCAAATTGGATCAGGCCTCGACCTCCTTGGGCTCTGGGAAGGTAAAGGCGATCTACGTCTGCCTTTGGGTGGTGCATCCTATTACAACTCAGCAGCTTGCGTATTTTTCTATCTATATTCTTTACTTCACTCATATTCCAGTTCAACACATTGTAGCTATAAGTAACAACTGGAACTGCTAGGGAATTTATAGCTAACACCTTGTTACGTGCATTTAGTTCAGATTTCAAGACTGCACGAACTCTCCTATAACATTCCTTCCTGATTTTCTCTTTCATGCTTGCATGCTGAAACCAGAGCCTTCATTTATCCCTAAATATTTGTATGTTTGTTCTTGCTCAAGCTCTCTTATGACTGTGTCAACATCTAACACGACTGAATTTGTGGTCTTCACTTTCCCTTTCTGGAAAGTGGCCTTGGCACACTTCTCAAGTCCAAACTCCATCCCGATGTCATCGCTGAATGCTTTCAAAGTGCGCAATAGGCCTTCAAGTTCATTATTGTCTTACCATAAAGTTTTAAGTCATCCATATAAAATAGATGGCTTATTTTTTATTGGCAATTTTATACCCATACCCTGTTCTGTTTAATTCACTTGTAAGGGGTATTAGGGCTATGCAGAATATTAAAGGTGAAAGTGAGTCACCTTGAAAAATTCCACAGTTGATGTTTATATTTTCTGAGGCAAGTACTCCATTAGAGTGGTATAATTGGAGATTCGTATTCCACAACGACTTATTGTGCTTCAGGAAGTTTGAAATCACAGGGGAAATTTTGAAGATGTCCAGCGATCTCAAGATCCATTATCATTATTATTATTATTATTATTATTATTATTATTATTATTATTATTATTATTATTATTATTATTATTCAGATCCCTGTCTGGAATCGAACTCGGAATCTTGGGGTTAGTAGCCTGCACTCTTAACCACTACACCATATGAATAATAATAATAATAATAATAATAATAATAATAATAATAATAATAATAATCACAACAACAACAACAACAACATCGAAAAATACATTAGGAATGAGAACCCAGGTTCGAAATTTCCCCAAGACACCTGATAAAGTCTGGAGGGTATATCAGCTGAAACGTTCTGTTAACAAACAAGATGAGGACAAATATCTGTCGAATGTAAATAATGTAAATAATGTAAATAATGTAAATAATGATTGTCAAATGTTTTTAGTAACTCATATTGAAAATGCATAATTGAAAGATATAACGGCGCGGAAAGAGATTTGAAACCAGACTTGAGAATAAAACCGTAAGGTTTTTTAATCAGCAGTTCTCATGTTTACACTAATTCATTTCCTCACTAAATACACAGAAGCATCATCGGAGCGCTCTAATGATTGATTGCTCAATTAGCAAGTACAAATAACTCAATAATGTAGGAATGAATTGGTTTGCTGAATGGAAGGTGAAAAGTTTGCTTATTGGATGGCTTTTAGTAATGAATTAAAGCGATACTGCTACTGAATTCCGAGATACTGTCGTATAATAAGATACACCGTGAAAAGCCAAGGAATTTCAAAATAGAATGCGGACAGAAGGAATTTAATACTTTGGCCTACACATTGTTATTCATATGAAAAAAAAAGGTTATCAACGAAATGAAACAGTATACATCAATGGGTTATTAATTTCAATGTCTATTCATGGCATTATGTCCAATAAGTCTTAGCTAGCATTAATAATGAAAAAAATGGAGTAAAAGTAAAGACGTGAAAAACGCATCTTGTCTAACAATAATGCCAATGAAATCTACCTGAAATTCTTTGATTACTTTAGAGTCAAAGAGTATTTAGTCCTTATAAGGTATCTATACTCCGGTGAAATGAAGAAATCAACTTGTAAATAAAACAAAACCCTCGAATCTATCACTGTACACACACACATGCACACACACACACACTCACGTACACACAAACGCACACATATACGTACACACACACACACACACAGTCACATATTTTAAATGTAGAACATTCTTGTAATAAAACTAATCAATTGATAAAACCAAAAACCGTAGATATATTGAGTATAGTCACCTCTCAATATTTCCAGTTAGGATTTAGAGCAGTTAATAACGATATATTTCTTCAATCCGACAGTGACGCTTAACTATGTCATTTAGATACATACACACATATACTCATATACACAAACACACACACACAAGCATGCACACTCTATTATACACAGAGAGATGCATGCACACACACATACAGACACATATGCACACTCATTCAAACACACACATATAGTCGTATATGTAAGGGTGGTTGTGGATATTTCGGTATGTTTGGGGATTTTTACCCTGCGCGCATAAACGAAAGTCGGGTATTGTAATCACACGTGTTTGTCTGTGTGTCTGTGTTTGCAAAATTCCTGGAAAACGGCTGAACGGATTTTCACCATCACTGGAAGAAATACTCGTTGAATTGATCGAAATGGTGAAAATTTGGTTTGACTATCCTCAAATATACATTAATGCATATATAGATATGCGACTCTTGCGTGTGTGTGTGTACGTGTGTGTACGTGTGTGTACATGTGTGTGTGCGTGTGTGTGTGTGTGTGTGTGTACGTGTATGTGTGCGCATGTATATGTGTTCAGTGATAAGTTCGAGGGTTTCGTTTATTTACAAGTTGATTTCTTAATTTCACCGCAGTATACATACCTATAATGGTGAAACACATCTCAAATTCTATGCAATATTTTCTATAAGTATTTCATTTTGTTCACATTCTTTTTCGGATGAATCGGCCATCGTCTGCGTGAGAATAGATCATGGTGTACCTATACATAGATATGCGACTCTGTGTGTGTGTGTGTGTTGTGTGTGTCTGTATGTATGTGTGTGTGTATGTGTGTGTATGTGTGTGTGTGTGAGTGTGTGTGTATGTGTGTGAGTGTGTACAGTGATGGATTTGAGGATTTCGTTTATTTACGAGTTGATTTCTTTATTTCCCCGGAGTATAGATACTTATAATGGTGATACTTAAAAAACGAAAAAAATTAATTCAGTTCAATTAAAAAGCAACACATTGTAAACCACACTATAATTTTTTACGAAAAAATTTCATTATGTCGTCTCCACTAATGGAAACACAACGTGCAGAATCACTCAACCTATGATATTTTTGGTTTTCAAAATAAATCAGCAATTCCTACCTGGTCACTGTCTTGGTTGTCCAGACATTTCTTAGTGGCTCATTCCTTCCCGCCTAACAGTAAATAAATATCTTCCCGGAAAGGTACAATTCAAAACCTCAAGAGCCAAAACCTCCATATTAAAAACGATTATTTCAGCACAATCATTATGACTTCCCATCAAACTGGACAATAGAACCGAAAAGAATTTGAACTGAGGTCCCATTGTTAAGTCACATACAAATGATTCGAAGCCAGCCTTGCAATTAGATCTAGGTTTTTTATGCAATTTAATTGATTAAATTCACGTAATAAATTGTGGACCATACATCTCTACCTACGTAAGACTCATTTGCCGCTGGTGTCTAAACATTCGTGGATTTTTTATTTGACAGAAAAAGATAAATGACTTCCAACTTCTGATGTTAGAATATAATTTGTGTTCTTCCACATCGGTAAATTGCATTGCAAATGTTAATCTCCCAATCCGTCGATTAATTGAAGAGGTTTTGAAAGCTTTGAGTATCCAATCCCCGAGGAAACAACATTGTAACGACACAATTTGTCCTCGTTTATTATGTTTTGTTATATTAGGTAACAGGCGGTATACTTAAAAAGTTTGCAACATTCGCCGTTTCCACAACTTAGAAAATTATTATTCTTTATTTGTTTTTTTATTACAACGTCCAGTGAATCAAAGACTTGCGAATAAAATTTGGTCGTTTGTACAGGAAACCATTTCTTGTTCTTGATTCGTAGATTTATTCTGGCGATCGGCTTTACAAAACACCGGGCCACTGAATACCTTTAGCAGAGCCTAACTTCGTTGCAAGCATTCAGGGCCGGTTTCTGGTCGCAAGATAACTTCCTAGATTTCTCCCGCTAACCCGCAGAGCTAGTAAAAGTGTTGCCCTTACTCTTATGATTAAACCATTAGAAATAGCAATAACAAGTAAAAAATATAAATATTAATATGGGAACATTCTTTGCTATGTTGATATATTGATAGAGTTACCCGTCATATGTCTGGTAATGGTGGAACTATACTTTCCTCACCATTGTTAATATCCAAAAATATGGCATTCAGGCAAAAATTATTATTTAACTCCGATCGATTTTTTTGGTGCTTATACAAAATGGTAAAATGGAGACTAATTTTCAAAAGAAAACTATTTATAAAATAAAATAAAATGATACAAATTTCTCATTATTACATCTATCATTTTCTATGCCACCTCCCCCTTCTCCTCCTCCTCCTCCTTTCTGTCTCCATGACCCTTTCTTTCTCACTGTGTGTATATGTTTGTGTAAGTTTCTTTTACTCATTTCTTGTCATCAAGAATTAACGTCTGCGCTCGTCCTGCACATTTTGTATTAAATGTTTGTGTCTCTGTCCTTCAAACGATTTCCGCCACTCCCCAAAAAGATCGAAAGCTTGACAGGAGAAATCAAACAACTTGCCAGCATTTATATTAGAAATTATTATATGTAGATAGATTATGAAGGTAAATAATGCATTAGCTCGAAAATATTTCCATCTTAACTAAAATATGCTTCAATTGAAAGAGATTGAACTTATCAAAAAATAATAATAATAAACAAGTATGATTGTATTGTAATATGAAGTATTCAGGGAGCAAAATTTCTCTAAAGAGGTATGTGTGTATGTATGTATCATTTATATATGTATATATATATATATATATATATATATATATATATATATATATATATATATATATATAGATAAGAAAGTTGGTTTGTGAAAGCACGTGGTTGAGTATATAGAAAATAGTAAAAAGTGAAAAAACTACAGAAGGCTTAAATGTTAAAAAATATATATTTGCGTCAATATGTCTGAAGAATATTTGTAATAAAGAAGAATTTTTGTAATAAAAAATTTTTGTAATATTCTTCAGACATATTGACGCAAATATATATTTTTTAACATTTAAGCCTTCTGTAGTTTTTTCACTTTTTACTATTTTCTATATATATATATATATATTATATATATATATATATATATATATATATAGATAAGAAAGTTGGTTTGTGAAAGCACGTGGTTGAGTATATAGAAAATAGTAAAAAGTGAAAAAACTACAGAAGGCTTAAATGTTAAAAAATATATATTTGCGTCAATATGTCTGAAGAATATTTGTAATAAGAAGAATTTTTGTAATAAAAAATTTTTGTAATATTCTTCAGACATATTGACGCAAATATATATTTTTTAACATTTAAGCCTTCTGTAGTTTTTTCACTTTTTACTATTTTCTATATATATATATATATATATATATATATATATATATATATATATCGTAACACAGTAGGGATTAAGGTAATCTAGACGAATACTTTGGCCATCATCCATGCGAATGGTCTGACTAACTCTATGTCAATCCTTTCTCACTGTCACCATTGTAAATTACTGCCAGAAAGTTGGTCTTAAAATGCAGCGTAATATATAATATCCGCTAGCGCCATCGTCCTTGTTCAACACCTACATTTCTATGGCTTAACAACTCTCACATGTGTAGTCTACGGGATTGTATAGAGTTAGCATGAAAGAAAGATAGCTCCATATTCTATTATTTACGAGATTTCAGGGCAGTGAGCTGGCAGAGTCGTTAGCACACCGGGCGAAATACTTAGCGGTATTTCGTCTGCCGTTATGAGTTCAAATTTCGCCGAGGTCGACTTTACCTTTCATCCTTTAGGGGTCGATTAAATAAGTACCAGTTACACACTGGGGTCGATATAAATCGACATAATCCGTTTGTCTCTCCTTCTTTGTCCTCTCTGTGTTTAGCCCCTTGTGGGTAGTAACGAAATAGGTATTTCGTCTGCCGTTACGTTCTGAGTTCAAATTCCGCCGAGGTTGAATTTGCCTTTCATCCGTTCGGGGTCGATTAAATAAATAGCAGTTACTCACAGGGTCAATGTAATCGACTTAAACCCTTGTTTGTCCCCTCTATTTTTAGCCCCTGTGGACAATAAAGAAATAATTATTTATGAGATCTAGATAGCAGTAATAAGAACATGATGTCTATTGTATTTGATGACATTAATATATATCTACTTTAAGGCAGCCAGCTGGCAGAATTGTTAGCATTATTGGGAAAATGCTCGGCGGCATTTCGTCCGTCTTTACTTTCTGAGTTCGTATTCCGCCCAGATTGAATTTGCCTTATCTTTTCTCGGGATGGATAAAATTCTTACCAGTTCAGCACTGGAGTCGACGTTATTGACTTGCCCCACTCTCTCAGAATTGCTCGAAACCAATATATACTTACTTTTGATTTCCAACAGAAGAATCAGGAGAAATCTATTCCAATGTAATCATTTCTGAAAAATCTGTAGACATGGTTCATGCCTAAGAAACAGCTGAGACTTGTTGACAGCCGCCATCAATCACTATGTCACGAACCTAATTTATAACTCTCGGAGATCGACAGACGATCATCCTACAGAAGATGACTAGAAAAATATTTTGTTGCAGAACGCAGTTTATATAGAATGCAGCAACTAATTATTTCCAGCGACGCGACATCAATCGCAAAAACTGATTTGTTAACTAAATACCAAATTTTACATTGAGTTATAGAATTGTAGTTAAATTTTTTTTTTTTTTACTTGAGGCTATATATCCTCGCTATGAATGCCGCTAATTGCAAATTATGATTCACGCTTAATGGATTAACATCTTATATCTGTTATAATTCATTTGGTATAAATTTATGATAAAATATAAAGTGCTTCCGAAACCTCTATGACCTATGATACGGAATACAGAGTTGAGAGAAACAAGTTGATGAAATATTGGAATTTTAGATTCATGTTTGTCTGGAATAGATTATTATCTTCAATATGCAGATCTTTTAGTGTCATGTTTAACAGAAACATACCTGTAATTAGCAAAAACCATCGATTCCTTATGAAAGTGCAACGAGAGTCATGAGAGCGTCGGATGTAACGCTTAGCTCTTTGTTCTGAATCTACCTGCGGTCTCAGATCTGATTCTTCAGGTGTTACCTGAAACTCTTCGTCATATCGCAATCAATAGAATACCGATTTAAGGCTAAACTGCAAGAATATCATTCCAAATATCTTTCGGTATTTATTCTGGTTCTTTGTGCCCTAAGTTCAAATCCCACCGTTGCTTCCATGGTGGGTAGATATAATCTGTCGCCAGGTTTTACACTTCCACCCGGTCATTTGAATGTGTTTGGTGGTGTCCGCTTTGTTGGAAGCACTCGCGCCACGTCATCAGATGAAGGATACTTTCTCCCTTCTTTCCCATCACTCTCCGATGCCGTATAAAATGTCATGGACACCAACCTTCCTAATATTTCATCGTCCATAGCTCAAAAGGGAAAAAAGTCCCAAAGATTCAGTCTTCGAGGGCCGAAAGTATGATATTGATTTCTTATATTTACAGCGAGGTATAAATGATTGGTAAACTGTGGAGTCGATCCCGAATGAATATTATTGCTTCTTTTATTCTCTCTAACATTAATAAAGGAACGGATGCACAGTTTAGCTGAAATATTAATAGCGATTTTAATTTGCTTTGCGGGAGCAACTGCTTTCTGGAAGACATCTTGTCATAATTGCTCGAAATGTGGAGTAGATAAACAGTCGAGAACTGATGAGGGGTCGTTCTTTATGTTACTTGTCTTGTTTTCTATTTTTTTCTTTCGTTGTTCGCAAAAATGTTCGTGTTGTTCATGTTGTTTACGTTTTATAACGTACTGTACCCATATATGCATATGTATAGACATATATATATAAGTTTGTACATATATGTATATATGCATATACATATATATATATATATATATATATATGTATATATATATATATATATATATATATATATATATATATATATATATATATATATATGATTATATGATTGAACGCCATACATCCATGTCCAAGTATATATATATAACATATATACATTCATACACACACATACACACACACACTTACAAATATTGATATTATTTATCACCTGTTGCACTATTAATGAAGAACAATTGTATGTGTATTTAATATATTGATGTGTGACGCAGATGTTTTCTGGCATAAAGAACCAAATATTATTCCGGCTTTATATTAAACTTCAATAAATATGTCGAATGTGTATGTGTGTGTTGTGTGTGCTTGTGTGTATGAGTGTGTGCTGGTGCTACCTTGACGGTAGCCTATTAGGCATCGATGTTAGGTTGTGTTATGTAATGTTACATGACCGAACGCAAGAGCTTTCAATCTGATTTTGTCGTTTACCTCAAAGTTGATCTACATAAGACATCAAAATAGTGATGCAGTATGTTTGAATGCGGGTAACGAATAAAAAAAACAGTAATAATGGTCATTCAAGTACAGATTCAAAATCCTCTTATGGTCACCCTACGATACTTTTACAGATGATATGCGGGTAACGGGAGGCGTTGCTCATTATATGACAGCCATTCATTTGGGTTGCGGTAGTATCTCTATATGAACCGGTTCCCAAATTGAGCGTCAGCAAACACAGCTGACCCCCTTCGGCTACAGCTGCAATTATACAATTGGAGGCAATTCCTCTTACCTTCGCATTTAAATGCCTTTTATTGTTTTGTTCTTTTCACTAAGCAAACCAGGACTGTATATTTATCGTCATTAGTAGACGCGAAACCTATGGTATCTTTCTGATCTGTAATACTCCATAAGCAGGAATACACACTAATCGGCGATATAAAAGTGTAACCGTTCAAATTCTCTTTTAGAGCGGGCTTTTTGCTTGTGACTTATGAGGAACTTACCAATAATGTACCTATACACAAATATGTTTGTGTACGCACACACACACATATACTCACACACATACAGGCATATATGTGTGTGAGTGTGTGGGTGTATGTATGCTCGTAGTTATGTACGTGTATGTGTATGTGTGTGTATGTGTGTGTGCGTGTGTGTATGTGTGTCTGTGTGTGTGTGTGTGTGTGCAACGGTAGACAACAATGGAGAGTCCGAGCGGTGGCACACCAGAGCCAGTCTCTTACTCTATTTACTTTTAGTTCGATCGTTTCCCATAAAATATGTGCACACTTTAAGAAATTGAAGTGCTGTAATAATTATCAACCATTTATATGAAGAGCGTGTCCCTGAGCAGAGAGAGCGAGCAATGCATTTTCCATCGTTTCTGGATAATAATTCCTCGTCGCCTATTCCAGCAATAAGCTTGGTGAAAGTGTAAATGTCACGATTTTTCATCCAAGCAAAGTCATTTAAAATGCTCGCCATTTTTGTTTGCTGAAAGGAACAAATGTTATGGTTTGTTAATTATTAACAGTGAAAGCTGTGCAACTCGTTGGTAAGATGTCGACGCTCTTGATTCTCAAAAGACTTCAACTTCTTTTAGAGATTTCTCACTGTATTCAATATCCCGGGGGGGGGGGTAGGATCTATTAAAAATAATTACCTTTGACTCATCATTCAAAGATGATTTTATCAAAGTAATCAATTGCGTCTTTTGATTGTGACATTGGAGGTAACATGTCCTGCAAAGAACTTGCACATGCAAGTGCTACCAGTCAAAAACTCCGCATACCGGAAGCCAGCAAATGTATGAGGTCATCAGGAGAGAATGCGCGCCGTTTCGGGGCCTACCTCTCGACGGCATCAATGCGCACCGGCCCCGCTTGCTAGATCAGCTGGTTATCAAATAAAGTTCAATATTCTTCTAGCCATGGCTCATCGTCTCTTTTTAACCAAATCCAGTGGCTAGCCTTCTCCACTGTAGTTTGGATATCGGTCATGGTGGTATTGACTTTACAATGAGTTAGGCCTAACGATAACAATAGTCGTCTCACACTGTGTCCAACAAACCCTCTACGTCCAACTTCGATTGGAAAATGCTCCGCTTAACAATCAACAATTAATTCCTGATATTTCATCCATATTAGGATAAATTTCAATACAAAAATCGTAGAAATATTATCTCAAAAGGGACACAACCAACTGAATATCTAATTATATTTACGCTATTGTGTTGGCTTTTATACTACTCCACTGCCCTACAACCTATACTAAATCTGATACAATCTATATTTATTTAAATATAAATCCATGTACTGTTTATTGACTAAAAAGAAGAAAAAAAGTAGTTTTCGAGATATCAATCTACTTCTTGCACAGGACCAATGACCTTTAAATAAACACGCCTCATCAGCCACAATATAAGCTTTATTGATCTTAATTTACAGAATATGGAGTTTGGAATGCCATGTAAGAATGAAGTTTCAATTGTTATTGATCGCATTTGACTCGCCCAAAATTCTGTATATCTTAATGTGTTAACAGAAAGTGGGAAAGCAGAATTCTTTCCCAGTGTCTCTTTGGTTAAAATTGTGTTGAAATTGCTTCAGTTGTGACTCAAATCACTGTCGACAACCAATGACATCAGACAGACATCAAAGAAATACCTAACTCTTTTAATACGAAACCCACGAGGACCACCCCTCCTCCCTAGATCTCTGATACAAACTTTCTTTTATAAAATGATATAATAATTTATATTAACCCAGCATCAAAATATGTTAATTTATGTTCCAGAATGTAACTAATTAATTTTTTGTACTTTTATCACAAGGAAGGCTAGCAATTTTTAGAGAGGGAATAGTCAGTTATACCGACCCCAATACAAAACTGGTACTTATTTTATCGACCCCGTATGGATGAAAGGCAAGTTGACATCGGCGAAATTTGAACTCAGAACTTAATGATTTGGAAGAAATATCACAAATCATTCATTCCAACGCTATCACTTCGTAATCAAGCTAAATAATGGCAAATTTATTTTACTAAATACCTCATTACTTTTTTAATTGATTGAATCAAAGACTGCATAATTCAGCAGACTTTGGGTAAGGAAAAGTTTAAGCAGTAAAATAACAGCTGATAGAGCTGATGTTGCTCACTTGAAAGAGATCTTTGTAATTTTATTGTATATATTTTTCGGCTAGTATACTTTTTTTATATAACATCGACGATCGCATTTTCCTTGACTTCTGATAGTAGAAATTCAGAAAGCGCCATATTCTGGATCTACTAGTGTAGAATTTTCTTACCCATTTTATTTACTTTTACTTGGCGCTGTGCTTGCAAATGTGAATATCATGGCTGTCGTTGGTGATGTTGACAAAAGAAATGTTAGCATTATTCGTATCTGTTGCGTTTTTTTATAAAATGTCATTCATTCAATATTTTTTCATTTGCAAAATGAGTTTCGTGATACACAATATGTACCCGTTTTTTATATGTATGTTCTGTGTATAGTCATTTTGCTTTTGAATTTTATTTTTTGAGTGGCACACCTGGAAATTTTCGTTGTCACATTTTATTATTGTATGCAAAGAAGGGCGAATGTATAATTTGCGAACTATTGGTAAAGATCTACAATTTATTTAAATCCGAAAAAACCAAAAGTTTTAAACTCCCAATACGCGCAGAGGTGTTGATAAAATTGGAACTCACCATATAACGTCTAAATGGAAATATTTTGTCCTAAACTCTGTTATTAACGTTAGCATCTTGGCGACTAAGGAAACAGAAACCAGTCTGCACAATGAGTATTAACATTATCCGACAGGCGAAATTACTGTATACGTGCATTACATATTGCATTTCAATTAAAATTTACTCCTAAACTAACTTATGATATTATAATCAAACTTAAGAAGACAAGTAAAATGATAATGAATTACAGAAGATTCATTAAGAATGATCATTAATTCAGTCACATATACAGACATTTGTCTCCTTGAATTATAATTATTATATTTTATAAACACAGATTTATTTCTTTGAAAAACTGTTAGTCCGTTAGCTATTTAATGTGTCAATGTGAAATTATATTTAAATTTTATTCGATGGAATATTACAGTCGAATCTGTAACGCTCTTTGGCAGTTGATAGCAGGGATGTTTTCTACAGGTTGCGACAGAAAACCTCCAGATTCGCCACACGAGATAAACATTTCAAAACTAAAGTTACGGTATTTACCTGTTCAAACACTGATGGTATCTTAAAACAAAATGATAAAGCATTAACTACAAAAAGACACAACTACAACCTGTCTACCATCGAGGTACATTAATGGCTGTGTAAAATGTGAGAGATTTTCCTGTCACATCGCGTAGTTGATAGTTGGAAGGTGTTGAAATATATCTCTTTTTTCTCTTTTTTCTTTCTTTCTCCTTTTCTTTCTTTCTCACCACTCTCCCAAAACACGTATGGCCTCGTAGAAAGTACGTCGAAAATACCCCTGGAGTCACCATTCGTATTTCTTTACTAACCACAAGTGGCTAAACACAGAGAGGACAAACAAGGACAGACAAACGGATTACATCGATTATATCGACCCCAGTGCGTAACTGGTACTTAATTTATCGACCCCGAAAGGATGAAAGGCAAAGTCAACCTCGGCGAAATTTGAACTCAGAACATAACGGCAGACGAAATACCAGTAAGCATTTCGTCCATCGTGCTAACGTTTCTGGCATCTCGCCTGGATTCACCATTCTTAATGAACGATTCAGCTCAAACGCACGGTGTGCATCGGTATTGATCATAATAGAAACGGAAACAAAACACTAAAACATTAGTTACAAAAAGACAGCATTACCCTTTGCCTAAATTCCTGAGCGCCACACTAATGGCCACATAACATACAGGAGGTTTTTCTGTCGCACGTTGTAATATGTATCGCATATGTATTATCGTATCTCTTCTCTGATTGATAAGCCTTACACTTCCGTCCCTCGCTCAACGCAAGATAGACATGTTTCACGTTGTCATCGATCTTTGCTTAGTTTAACATTATTTAAAGTCTCTAATCACTTTTGCAATTGTTAAATTTAATGATTTGTTCCATTTATTATGGTCTACGAGGATCGGCTTAAGAGCTGATAGGCTGACCAAGATACTCTCATGGAATGTCAAATGAGGTTTATTTTTCAACATAGTTCACCTCGTGATCCGCACAATTTTCCCATCGGTTTTGCAGGGCTTGAATCCCACTGGTGAAGAAAAATGTCATCAACAACAGATATGGCGTCGTTATCACTGCGATACTGGTTCACAGCCAAGCGTTCTTGCATGTTGGGAAACAGATGATAATCAGATGGGGCCAAATGAGGAGAACAGGGAGGGTTAGCAAAGCAAAAGTCAAAGCAATAGTCACGTAGAGCAGTCGTCGAAACCAGGGACTCGAGTGCTGGACTATCTCTTTCGTCAGTTTTCCTGGACGTTTGATCTTGGTAGCTTTTTGTATCTGTCTTAATAAATTGACTTAATGCTCTCCATTGATGGTGTGGCCCTTTTTAAGTCAATAAACACAACGCCTTTTGCATGCTTCAAAACTGAGGTCATCAAATTCTTTGCAGATGAAACACCCTTTCCTTTCTTTGGAGCAGGTGAGGAGGGATGTTTCCACTGAAAGGATTGCCCCTTTGTATCTGATACAAAGTGATGAACCTAACACGCATGCTGAATTAGGAGACATTCAAGGAAACCAGCTGGATCTGCTTCAAACAATGTGAAAATTTTCTGTGAATTGATCAGGCTTGTGCGCGTCTGATCAGGTCTCTGTAAACGTGGCACCCACCGAACAAAATTCTTCCTCATGCCGAGTTCATTGTGCAGAATATTCTCTGCTTTCTCATGTGATATATTAATAGCATTGGCTGTTTGATTTATAGTCAATCGCTTGTCATCCATAACTATGTAGTAAATACGATCACTGCTTTCTTCGGTGGTCGCAGTTGCGGGATGTCCAGACCTTGTGTCATCTTC
>NC_043006.1:1006769-1009269 GCF_006345805.1 Octopus sinensis | reverse complement strand
GCCCAAGGTGCTTCGCAGTGGGATTGAACCCGGAACCATATGGTTGGGAAGTAAGATACCTACCACACAGCCACTCGACATCGAACGTTGCCTCTTTTACTTTCTAGGAAGACAGTTTTATAATTAATAATATGACGAACCGGCAGAATCGTCAGAGAGCCCGAATAACTGCTTTGTGGCATTTCTTCCGACGCTTTACATTCTGGATCCAACTTTTGCTGAGGTTAACTCTACCTATCCCCAGAGTCTATTGGGTAAAAGATAAGTTAAGTTCCTAGGTTGATAATATCGACTTACTGCCTTCTTTCAAAATTGTTGTCCTCGTTCTTAAAACTCGAAGAGTTGTAATGATTTCAAATATGGTTCATAGTACAGAACACCCATCCCGGAGATATCTATGTCCTCCACTTCTTTGTCTGAAATCGATTTTTCGCAACACTCAGGTTGCCTCCCTCTTAGCGGAAATAAACTCTTGAAGTCGACCTCAAAGTTCGTTTTCTCAAGTCTGCCGTTCCAGGAAAATAGTTCGTCAACGTGTTGCTGGAAAACTGGGACGACCTGTTTGGAATTGGATTGCGCACACCAGCAATAATCTGCCATAGACGGAATCCTAAATATGCTTCCGCGCAGCTCCTCCATTACTCAGGCTCAACTCAGCCTCTCCATTACTCAGGCTTACGTACCTTCATGTTTCAGAGTACGCACCCTAGCTTGTAAAACGCAAATTTCGCGTTCAGTATTGAAGAACTAAAGGCGGTGCATTCTCACCGCTAGCTCGTGATGCCTTCTCTTCTATGCACATCTTCTATGCGACTATCTAGATTCTCTTCTTTTTTTTATAGTTTTCTATAGGTACCTAGCTGCTTTTAAATTTATTTATTTTTTTGAAACCTAGAACGTTCTCGTTCTCAAATCTAATACAAGTAATTTTCTGGGGTCGATTAAATCTTCTAAATGTTTCCCTGAAATTTCTTTTCTTTTCTTTATTTTAAAGATCGTCTCCGTCGTCGTTGTTATTTTCGTTGTCACTGAGCGTCACACTGTCTCATCTTTTTCTCGTTAGATAAAGAAATTGTACTATTTTATGCATTTAATTTTCTTTTATGCATTTCCATTTTGCGCTCGTCCAATTATGTAGCGTTGCATTGTTTTGCCTCGCCTTCGCGTTGCCGAGCATAAATTCACCTCGTAGCAAACACGGACGCTGCACTTGTTATTGATGCTTCTCTCATTATATTTGTATTATTGCAGCTGCCTTCATGAGAAATATGGAGGCCTCTACGTGTATGAGGCATTGAAATGGTTTTTCTCTCTTCTCTTCTTTTTAGCTTATTAAAAAAAATTAAATTTCTCCTATCTTGGGGAATCTGTGAGAAAATATAATTAGTAATTTGCTTCATTAACTTTACATTTGCCGTGCTCTACATAATTCAATTGAAAGAGTGAATTTCTGTTGTTAACTGGAAAGTAGAAAATATATTGAAGAGAGGGCGTTGTAACCTGATAGGGCTGAAATTGTGATTAGATGTGAATAAATGTTGAACTGAATAAAGACATGATTGGCAATATTGGGGGAATAAGAACAGAAAGAATTGGAATGTGAATACGAGAAACAGACAGACAGACAGACACACATATATATAACAAAAGGAGAAGCGTGAAATTAAATAAAAACAATAATAAGCAAATAAAAATGCAATGATGACTCAGTGAGATGAAGAATGGAAGAAAAACTTAAGAATATTTACAACTGAAGTGAAAAGGAAAGAAAATTATGAATGAAATGGATGGTTGTGAAATAAAAGCAAAAATAAATTGTGTGTGAATGTGTGTGTGTGTGTGTGTGTGTGTGTGTGTGTGGCTCTGTGTGTGTGTGTGGCTCTGTGTGTGTGTGTGTGTGTGTGGCTCTGTGTGTGTGAATGTGTGTGTGTGTGTGTGTGTGTGTGTGTGGCTCTGTGTGTGTGAATGTGTGTGTGTGGATCTGTGTGTGTGTGTGTGTGAATGTGTGTGTGTGTGTGTGTGGCTCTGTGTGTAAAAAAATATGAGAAAGGGATAGGTGCTTGGAAGAGAATAGAAACAAAGAAAAGGCATACAAATTAATATAAGACAATCGCAGTCTATTTTAAGCGACATGT
The DNA here is from genome assembly GCF_006345805.1 of Octopus sinensis. Taxonomy (NCBI): domain Eukaryota; kingdom Metazoa; phylum Mollusca; class Cephalopoda; order Octopoda; family Octopodidae; genus Octopus; species Octopus sinensis. The sequence continues at coordinate 1,007,134 of NC_043006.1, read as the reverse complement.
TTGTATTTGAAGGATGTTTGTAGAGAGTAATCTAATTTTAAAAGAAAGAAAAAACTACGACAAAAAAGCGTCAGAAAGGAGACAGAGGAGAGAGGAATTGTAGAAGTGATGACTAAACAGCAGAAGGAAGAGATGGAGATTGAGGAAGGAGATGAAGAAAACAAAGTGCTTTCAAAAAATGAATTGATGAAGGCAAGAATAAAAATAGATGAAAGCGGGATAGTGTGAGAAAAGAGGAATCGAGTTAATAGAAAGAAAAAAAGAAACGATGAGCAGTTTGTAAAAGAAAGAAGGAGACAAGAAGAGAGAAGGAGAGAGAGAGAGAGGGGGAAAGAGATGAAGTGGAAGAAGATGGAGAGTGATCG
>NC_043006.1:994269-1004269 GCF_006345805.1 Octopus sinensis | reverse complement strand
ACATTGTTATTCTGACAAACTTGGAAATTAGGTGAAGTCTTAGATATTGTAACTGAGAAATCTTCTACTAAACTAAGTGTATATCGTAGTATTCAAGAAATATGCTCATAAGTTGATTTACACAAATGCCACAACATTGTACACGTAAAAATATTTGCCATTCTCTCTCGTTGTGGAGCATACAGTTTGTTTTCCTGTCATGTGTAATGGCGATGTCAACATAAACGACAACATGGTATAATTCCGAGATCATTTACAACAATTAATGGTTCAGTGTAATTGAATGATTCGTAAAAATATTAATGTTTTGCCTGGATTTTAAGCCTCACATAATGTTTCAACATCTCGTTGTTCGAGGTAGTTGCTGTTAAGGTGAAACTAATTTACACCATAACACTAGACAATAGAATTACCTTTCAAACAAGATTAGGGAAATAATGTTCTAATTTAAATCTCTAGAATACATATATGTCTAGACACAAAGTTCTAGAATTATAGAAGGTACAAAAATCAAATATCGTACTGTCCAAACGGTGCGTTTAATTGTTATACATTTCTGAACATAGACAACCTTTAGCACATTATTTTGATTCGGGAAATATAATTTCTGAAACATTATTTTTGGAGTAATGACTTCTTTTATCCAACTGTATCGCCAAAATAAAATTATTCCCAGTATATTCCTGCTGTCTCTGTCGATAATTTAAAGCAAACAGGACGGAAATATTTAAGGCGTTTCGCCGTTTCTATCAATTCCTTGCCTTGTAATAATAGTCATTATAAATGTTGGTTGGTCGGTTGGTTTTTTTGTTTGTTTGGTTGGCTGGTTGGTTGATTGGCTGGTTGACTGATTGGTTGATTGGTTCGTTCGTTGGCACTAAGAAATGTGGTAAAAATTAAGTTATAATTATTATAGTATGCCGTATTTTCTGATATTACCCATGACGGAAAAATTGTACTTCCAAAGCTACCAATCATATGGCGTTTAACACCTAGTTCTTCAATAAAATTTGATAACTAACCACCAAAAATCGAATGGTTCCCATTTATATTTCACTCGTACACTAAATAAAATTTTCTTTGATCGATACAATGAGCATAATCTACTCTTTGTGGCAAAAGTGGACCGTAACTAGTTGAACATAGATATGCTGATTAAAATCAGGAATAAGGATAAGGATTTTGATATCTAATATATTAGAAGAATTAAGGCAGCGAGATGGCAGAATGGTTAGCACGCAAGGCAAAATGCTTATCGGCATTTCGTCCGTCTTTATGTTCTGAGTTGAAATTAGGCCGCGATTGACTTTGCCTTTCATCGTTTGATAAAATAAGTGCATATTGAGCACTGGTAGTGATGTTATCGACTTAAACGCTTCCCTTCAATTGCTGGCCTTGTACCAAAAATTGAAATCAATATATTAGAAGAATAAAATATATGTAACAGGGAATTGAAACCAGATTTCTAGATTCCGGTATTTGTACTCTAATTTACGACGCTTTTTTTATTAGCTTAGTCCAAAAAAAGGAGTAATGCCCATCTCATTCTCAGACACTCCCAAAACACTAAGGCAAATGCGACTACTTCGTTTTTGTATCTCTGCAGACACAACAAATGCAATTATCACTCTGCTTAAACTGTTGTGAAATGACGGCTGCAGAAAAGACATGTGCAGAGTATTCCAGAGAACCGAGATTCTGAGAGTGGAAAACAGAAAGGTAATGATTTGCGCGGTCCCAGGGTTCAGGGTTGGATGCTACATGGCTGATAGAAGAAGGGGCAAAGGGGTTGACAGTCTCTGAATGGAAATGAATAGCTGTTTTGAAAGGGCAAACACCAAAGGGACAATAGAAAACAACAAAATCTAGGAAACAAAATATCTGTAGACTTGAGGCAGAACCGTGTCTGTGAGTGCATTTTTAAAGAATTGGTTAAGTGATCTTCTGGATGAGATGCAGAATGACTGTTGACATAGCAACAACACTGCTCAAGATGTAAGAACAACGTTCTATTGTGGATCTCGCCTGTGTTTTTTAGAACTTTAGCTGTTGTTTGTTATGAAAGCATGTAACATTCTAAATATTTGTGTTATATAATTTAATATATTTCTTCATTTTTTTTTTTTTGCTTTAAAGGAACTTCTTCTATTGAAAACTAACATCAGTGGTAAGTAGGATTTATTTCATAGCATTTCAGAGATTTATTTCTTAGATTATTGTCTTATTTTTGACTGAGTCAAACAATTCTTGATATTTCAGGCGAGAGATCTAATGAAAACTGGGGCTTTATACGATTTAAACGTTTCGAGGATATTACAGAAACACATGTATACACTCTTGTGAGACGAAAGGCAAATCCAGTCCTTTTGTATTTTAATACTGAATCGAAGAAAGAAAGAATTAAATTTATACACGATGTAAAGGAAGTGAATTCGCTTCAACTGCGATTGAGATTATTTCGAAGTTTCGGAGTGTTGGGAAGCTTAACGCTGTTTTAGAGGTTTAAAAACATTTATAGAAACCAGCGATAAAACCGATGGAATCAATGCAGAACTATAGTGATATTGATGTATTAGCACTAATATTTGCGCATCTATTATATTTATATCGATGCTATTGCTTATAGTGTGATATCTGTGTTAGTTTTATTATTATTATTATTATTATTATTATTATTATTATTATTATTATTATTATCATTATTATTGTTGTTGTTGTTGTTGTTGTTGTTGTTATTACTGCTGCTGCTGCTGCTGTTGTTGTTGTTGTTGTTGTTGTTATTATTATTATTATTATTATTAGTAGTAGTAGTAGTAGTAGTAGTAGTAGTAGTAGTAGTAGTATTGCCTTTGCACAGCTTGTAACGTTGGAGATGTACTACGGTGTTAGTTCTTCACTACCATTGAACTATGGTAACACCGGTTATTTTTTTAGCACCTTCTGGAGTATTTGAGCGGTTCCAAGCAGTACTGTTTTCTGAAAGTGCTCCACCCTTATTGCAGCCCCTATTTGTTCCGTGTATTTCTCGAGATTTTTGCTCACTGTTCCCAGGGCTCCGACAATTATTGGTACTACTACCACCTTTTTCCTCGACCACAACTGCTTAACTTCCTAAGCTAACCTGTCATATCTCTCGACTTTTCTTTCTTCCTTATCGCATACCTTGTTGTCAGCTGGGCATGCTATATGTATGATCCAGCATAGTTTGCTTTCTTTCTCAATTAAGACTATGTCCGGCTTCCTATTCTCTATCTCATGGTCACACTGAATCATAAAATCCTACAGAATCTTTGCATTATCATTGTTGATGACGCCTTCAGGATTGTTGATGACGCCTTCAAGTATGGACTGTCAATTCCATACTTGTTGCAAAGTGTCCAATGGACAAGCCTTGCTATATTGTCGTGGCATATCTTATACTCCTTCTGGGCTAGTAGCGTACATTGGCTGGTAATATGCCATACGGTTTAACTATTTTGTCCACAGATTCTGCACTTATCACTTTCTGATGTGTTGTCTACTCTGTATTTTATGTAGTTTGTTCTTAGTGCTTGCTCTTGGGCAGCACAGATTAGAACCTCTGTTTCCGGTTTTAAATCACTTTTAGTCATCCACAGCCATCTTTTTTCTCTGTCGATCTTATCTTCAACATCCCTATGAAAATGACCATGCATTCTTTTCTTTACCCACCTATTTTCAATTTCATTCATTTTCAATTGCTTGTACAGTGCTTTATCTTTGCAATCTTTCATCCTACACAAGATTGACCTTCTTACTTCTAGTAATAGCGGTTCTGTGGCATTTTTTACATACCATGCTGTGTTGTTTTCTGCTCTAATGCTGTGTTCGCACACAATAAGTCCTCTGCCCCTTCTTTTTCTTGGTACATACAGTCTGTCAGTCTGTCACTTTTGGGTGGAGTGTCCCATATCCAGTTAGCAACTTCCTTGTCTTTCTGTCTAAGCTGTTTGGTTCGTCTACTGCCCATGCGATTACCCCTGCTCCATATCTAAGGAGTGAAACCGCCTAGGTGTTGATAGCTTCAATTTTAGTCCGTCCGTTTAATTTAGACTTAAGAATCAGTCTCAGTCTGCGCAAGGACTCCACCTTCAATTTTTCTATCTGCTTCATAACCAGTACTTACATCTTGTTAAGCCTGATACTTATTCTATGAATCTGCTTCGTCGAAACGCTAAGTTACGGGTATGTAAACACACTAATACCGGTTATGAAAGGGTACGGTGAGACAAACACATACACAAACACACACATATGTGTGCATGTATGTATGTATGTATGTATGCATGTATGTATGTATGTATGTATGTATGTATGTATGTATGTATGTATGTATGTATGTATGTGTATGTATGTATGTATGTATGTATGTATGTATGTATGTATGTATGTATGCATGTATGTATGTGTGTATGTATGTATGTGTGTATGTATGTAGGTATGTGTGTGTGTGCGTGTGTGTGTGTGTGTATAAACAGACTTCTTTCAGTTTCCGCCTACCAAATTTACTCATAAGGCTTTGGTCGGCCCGAAGTTATAGTAGAAAACACTCGCCCAAGTTGTCGCGCAGTGGGACTGAACGCGGAACATGTGGCTGGCAAGCAAGTTTCCCACCACACAGCTACCCCTACACTTATAAACATAAAAAATATAACCACACTATTTCAAAGTGCAGCTGATCATAAATTGTTAGACTCCAACACGTTATTACAGTGCAGTAAACTTGTTTCGTTCATTTTAAATCAGCTTTTCTGATTACTATTTATCTCTGGTAGGGGCAACGTATCATGTTTTTTTAATTACTTGGTTATATTAATAATGATGTTTTATGCCACAGAACACAATTAAATTCTGAACTTTAAGTGAAATCTATGCTATTTTGTTGTAAATTCTATTGTAACATAACTAAGGAGATTCAAGTTATTGGACTATAGAACTTATCTAAAAATATTTCATATTCGATATATAAAAGATTTCAGAGAAGTCTTTTTTTTAAATAAAATACAGTTGTTTAAAATGTGAAGTTATATATGAATCATACACAAATCTCGTTTACAGAATTATAGATTACATATAAATAGATTAAAGATATTTCCTGTTGTTTCTGAACTAAAAAATTGGATTAGTATTTGTATTTCAGTGGACTTTTAAGACGTTTGATAAATCGAAACATTGTACAGATATACCTCTTACAATTTTAAAATTTCATATAAGAACTCGTAGCATATATTTTGATCAAATTTGCAGCCTGTCACCTCATTTATATACATAGATAGCCAAAGGAACATGTTGCTACAGATACATACATATTAATATATAAATACACACATACTTACATGCATATGTGTTATTCTTTTACATATTTATGTACTGTCTGCGGTCGTGCAGGGAAACAACGTTGTTAGTTTTAATCAAGCCAATAGACTCCAATAGTTTATTCTATCGTTAAATCTACATACTGGTTTTCTGGAGTTCAGTTAATCGTTTTGTAAATGTGAAGTAATTATATTCAAAATTATTTCAATAACAGAAAAAAAAACAATATAAAATAACAAGGAACAGGAGTATAATATTGTTTTCTCTTACAAGCTGGCAGAATGGTTACCACGCCCGAAAAAATGGTTAGTGGTATTCCGTCCGTCTTTACATTCTGAGTTCATATTCCGCCGTGGTCGACTTTGCCTTTCATCCATTCAGGGTCGATAAAATAAGTATCAGTTGAGCAGTAGGATCGATGTAATCGACTTATTCCCACCTCACGAAATTTCTTCTCTTGTGCCAAAATTTAAAACCAATATCCCTCTCTTTCTCTCTCTCTCTCTCTCTCTCTCTCTCGTCTCTTATCGCTTTGTTGTATCACAATTCAACGTTTAGGAACAGTTTTTACTCCATTTCGAATTTAACGTGATCATCGTGAAATTCGCACTTGATTCAAAATTTAATCTAATATAATTATAAATTTCAAAATGAATTTGTAAAGTAAAATTAATATAAATATAGCAAACTGCTCAAATTATCTACGACTCTTTCACTGGATAAAATATAGTATTACTATTAAAGAAACATTTGAATGAAAGCATGCAGGAACTACTATATAGAATTGTTAAAAATTTATAAATATTCTCTGTATATTTGAGTGTGAAATAAGACAATGAATTCTCGCTAATATTGTCTCTTAGATGCAAAAGATTTATTGATCTGTTGAAATTTTGTTACGCGAATACAATATTCTTCAAACAAAACTACTACACAGAATGATGATTGATGGAGGAAAAGAGAGACTAAATTGGTTTTATCCCAATAGGATTATAATGACGGTGAAAGGAAAAGATAAAATTGAGAAATTTATTGAAAATAACAACAAAATAGAAAATATATGAATTCATAACTATTTACCTTTCTATCTATCTATCTATCTATCTATCTATCTATCTATCTATCTATCTATCTATCTATCTATCTATCTATCTATCTATCTATAATTATATAGATAATATATCTATCTATAATTATACATGTATGTGTGAACATATATATATGTACACATTTATATACGTGTGTCTATGTGTGTACACACACACACACGTATATATAATATATATATATATATATATACACATATATATATATAATATACAATATACATAGGCGCAGGAGTGGCTGTGTGGAAAGTAGCTTCCTTACTAACCACATGGTTCCGAGTTCAGTTCCACTGCGTGGCACCTTGGGCAAGTGTTTTCTACTATAGCCTCGGGCCGACCAAAGCCTTGTGAGTAGATTTGGTAGACGGAAACTGAAAGAAGCCCGTCGATATATGTATGTATATGTGTATATATATATGTATGTGTGTGTATGTTTGTGTGTCTGTGTTTGTCCCCCCACCATTGCCTGACAAGCGATGATGGTGTGGTTATGTCCCCGTAATCTAGCGATTTGGGAAAAGGGAGCGATAGAATAAGTAGTAGACTCAGAAAGAATAAGTCCTGGAGTTGATTTCTACGACTAAAACCCTTAAGGCGGTGCTCTAGCATGGCCACAGTCAAATGACTGAAACAAGTAAAAGAATATATATATATATATATATATATATATATATATATATATATAATATATATATATATATATATATATAAACAAATTTACACACACACATATTTATATATCTCCCTCTTTATATCTTTCTCTCTCTCTCTCTCTCTATATATATATATATATATATATATCTTCGTATAAATACCTATAAACATAATTATAGATATAACGAATATTGCCCAGACTTGACAGCAAAACAATATCTGCAGATTCTTTTTTCTTGTGTCAACGTATCCAGTCATATTGACAGGGCAGCAGACGACTCACTAATTGTATTGGTGAATCGGATTCAGTAAACTGCATCGTGAGATGTTCGTGACGAAGCAGTGAGCTATCAACAGCTGAACATTTTTTTTGTAAGATGTTGCCGCAAGAGGCACGACTTACTGCAGTAAATATTGACAGCAATCTGGAATTCTTCTAACCAACTTTATAACAATCATGAATAAGAAAAAGTGTATTTGTTGCTGCTTAGATCCGAGGTCTCCTCTAATCTAGAAGATCTAAGCCGTGTTTATGTGAACGCAAGGAGTAAAATGAGGTACGCTATTGGCAGATGAGGATGCAGTGTGCATTATTAAACCTTGCATGGAATGAGCAGCAGCATTATTTAATCTTATACGGAGTGCAGAAAAATAAACAATACTGCAATTATAGCATTTAGAGTTCGTTGGTGCCGTTCACCAGTTTAGCAGGATTACATTCAAGAGATCTTTACCAATTTCACGAACACCAATAAAAATCATTTTTCCAATTTCACGAACATCTATGAAAATCCTTTTCCAATAAATACTTTCACATTTTTATTTCTATTTTCTTCCACTCTAATATCTTATAATTTCTAGTAAAATCCATATAGACTATTTGGTAACTACTGAGAAAGAGAGAGAGAGAGAGAGAGAGAGAGAGAGAGAGAGAGACTTCTTGGTCATTGCCATATTTCCTGCAAGCTGTCACAAAAGGATCGTGCTGCCATAAGTTGGTCAATCAAAATTCTTTAATAACACATCTAATATTTCTTGTAATAAATATTTCCTCTCACAATAATGACTGAAATAAAGACAAACAATGTCGAATTGCTGACGCCTTTTCCTCGACAGACATTTTATGGTTAAGAAGCGATTTAAACTTTGAATCTGTCATTTGCGTTTGCTATGAGATATACAACATCGGGATTGAGCGGTTCTGCTTCTTCTGAGACAGTAGGGATTAGAACCCTGAGATCCTGTTTGAAAGAGAAGTCTATGATTTCAATCGCAGTCAGATAAATATTCGTGTGAATAACGAACAAACGTTGATTTTAAAAACAACAGACAAGTAGAATAGGTGACCTCAACATTCCGATAGTATCTTTTTATTATCAATGATAGTTGATTTATACCGTTAAGTTAGACGATATAATACTGTAACACTTTTATTTATATGTGCTATATGCTAAAAGTAATAAACGCATTTTTTGCCATGAAAACTCAATGAATGCCTTTGGTGTATTGACTGCAGTGACATCTAGTGATGTCGTAGCATAGTTACTACATAGTTTTTCATTTGACCACAATATTCAGTCAACCTTCATGGTTGTCTTTGAACGCATAATAATTTTTATGTTGCGTTTCCTTTCACGAGTCATTAGGTCGCCTGTTATCTCATCAAAAGCGATGGAATTATTCCATCATCTGAATTAAAGCAATAACTTAAATAACCAAAGCATTTCACAACAAACATTTTTGGCATTCTACATTAGAAATAACTTTCATCTTTAGCTTGTTTTATGCTGGGGAACCGTATCGAATGGATTTAGTGGAACAAACCGACACCAGTTGCGAGGAGTTAAATCGATACAGGTTTCTTTACATCCCAAACACACAGACATATGTGTGTGTGTGTGTGTGTGTGAGTGAGAGAGAGAGAGAGAGAGAGAGATAAAGAGTGTGTGTGTGCATGTATGTATGTATATATGTATCTATATGAGTGTGTGTGCTTGTTTGTGTGTATGTATGTATATATTTGCCTGTGAGTGTGTGCGTGTGTGTGCGTGCGTATAAGTTCGTGCATGCAAGTCTGTGTGTTTGTACTTCCACCACTTGATAACCGGTTTCGACTTGTTTACGTGTCTATAAAATAAGTACCTGGGTTTAAAGAAATAAGTACTGAAATCAATTTCATTGACTAAAACCTTCGAGGCAATGCCCCAGTATGACCGCAGTCTAATGACTGAAAAAAGTAAAAGAATAAAAATTAAAATTTGAAAAATCTTTGTTTAGAAAATATATTCCAGACACAATTGCTATAATTTTGTTTAAGCCTTGTAATCAAATTAAATGATTAATTTCCTATTTAGAATTATTGTTCAGATAATTAATTACTGATTTCTCGTAAAACAAAATATAAATAATCTCGTATAATAAATACACCTGGTTATTTAGTTCAAAGAGCGGGACCAGGTAAGAAGAAAAAACATAAGAAAGTATCGTATTCATTATCTTTAATCATACAGCATTAACTTGGTTCTAATTGAACCATTTCCATCTTCCAGTGATGTCGTTTGCAGATCTGATTAGCGTTAATTCATTCGTTAGTAACCGCTTTCAATTTCCCACTAAATAACGTTTTCCATTGAAACAGCAGGGATCAGCATATTCACGTTTGGATCTGCCAAAGCGGTTTAGGAATGAATAGTTACCTCACCGTTTGGTTCCTCGCTGTTCTGCTTGCGCCTCATGAATTACTATTTCTTTGCCAGACGCCAACATGCATTAGCAAATAATGTACTTGTCGATGTTTTATAGACAAGAGCTTCTACTGTTGTCATTGGCATCGGTCTGGTAAGGTAGCTTTGACCGAGGAGACACGAAATACGGTTGAAACATTGCTGTATCTCAAAGTCTTCTTA
>NC_043006.1:986769-991769 GCF_006345805.1 Octopus sinensis | reverse complement strand
CAAAGAGTTGCAGTTGACGTAACCAATCACGTGATTAGCATATAACATCTCACAAGAAACTAAATGCAATTATTTAGCTGTCGACAGAAATTTAGAGAAATATTTCTTGAAATAAAAAGTTTACGAAATAAACTATATTTAAACGTCTTTTTTTTTTATCGTATGATATTAATGAGTTAGGAAATATGAATGATTCTAAAAAGAAGAAATTGATAACGTGTATGCAGATTTAAACTTCAATATGCTAATCTTTGTTGCTGTTCTCTTTCGCCGTTCTCCGTTCAGACGATGTTTCTTTGATAATACGCATTATTCAGTGACGAAGGGGACACGTTCACAATAGCCTATCATCGACCTGACAGGCATCAGCGCAGAGCAGCAAATAATTTGCTGAATTTAGTATAAACTATGAGGACAGATTTGGCTGCGGGCTACAACTATGTCGAAATACCAGCGTCTGAATGTACCTATTTCTTTACTACCCACAAGGAGCTAAACACAGAGAGGACAAACAAAGACAGACAAACGGATTAAGTCGATTATATTGACCCCAGTGCGTAACTGGTACTTAATTTATCGACCCCGAATGGATGAAAGACAAAGTCGACCTCGGCGGAATTTGAACTCAGAGCGTAACGGCAATGATGTGTTGCTCAACACGCATAATCTGAAAGGAAAAGTTTCTCCGCCAAAGCGAAACATATTAAGAGCTCCAATACCAGTAATTGTTCTTATCGCCCTGTTTTATTTGCTCATAATTCATATGCAAATCTTGAAATGTTATTCTTGCAATTATGATTTTCTAGAAATGTGTTTGGAAGCAGATGCTATGACACAATGGATTGGTAAGAGTTCGCCTCAGAATCACGAAATCCGGATTCGATTTCACTTCGTAGCCTCTTGGAGAAAGTGTCTTTTACTATAAGTCGGATTGACTCAAACCATGTAATTGAAGTTGGTTAAACGTAAGCTGTACAAATTCCCATCAAGTTGATTGTACGGGCAATACAAAGGCCCAGCCCTTTTACATTTCCACGTGTCACACTGATTCCGTGTGAGAATTGCGTTAAGAATATACGTGTCTGTGGAATACTCAACCACTTACTTGTTAGTTTCAAGAGTAGCTAGATTAGGCAAATAATTGAATGTTCATGGTCGCAACCGATGGAGGATCTGTTAGGATGTGTAGCAATATATTATGGTTTGAATGCATCAAATATTTGATAGTAAAAACAAAATGAGAGACGGTGAAGCAGTCTCTTGATAAGAGACCGAAGATGAAGTGAACCTCATCCAGTACTGTTAGGAAAAGCAAGAAAAGTATCATGTATGCAGATAAATATCAAACCTCCCCAACCAGACATTCATAAGTCACGTGTAGTACCAAAGTGTACATCAAGGACTATTGTCACTCCGTTGGTTACGACGATGAGGGTTCCACTTGATCCGATCAACACATCAGTCGGCAGCACGTGAAATTAACGTGCAAGTGGCTGAGCACTCAACATACACGAGCACCCTTAACGTAGTTCTCAGAGAGATTCAACGTGACAAGGCTGGCCCTTTGAAATACAGGTACTACTCATTTTTGCCAGCTGAGTAGACAGGAGCAACGTGAAATAAAACGTCTTGCTGAAGGACACAAAAGCACCGCTGAGCATCGAACTCACTACCTTACGATCGAGAGCCGAATATACTAACCACTAAGCCACGCACCTTCACATGTTAAGAATTAGGATGTAAAGTCCTCAAAGACTCCACAACTAATTGAGAGGACCATCGTTAAATTCGATGTACAACAAGAAGTGAGCTGTTCTATTAGCAATGATATACAGTGCACACTCTGTGTTCTATTATTAATAATCTGTAGGTACTCGTTTAAACTCTCGTATGTACTTTATGCTATAGTATTTCGTTTCTACAAGAGCCGGTCTAATCCTTGGTATGTACACTATGCTCTTTTCCCGTAGTTCTACAAGTACTAGTCTAAGCTCTGGTATGTACTCTATGTTCTAATGCTACAGTTCTACAAATGGTATGTACTCTAAGTACCTTTACTACAGTTCCACAAATACTAGTCTTTATTACTACTATTTTACTACAACTATTCTAATATATGGTGTAACCTAAAATTCTGTTCGTATTCTACTTACCGAAATTATTTTCGAAAACATATGTTGTTACAAGGAAACTGCATTCAATTGAGTCGATTTTATTAAATGACTGGTACAGATTTTATCAACCACAGACAGATGGGAGACCGAATCAACCACGATGAGATGTGAACTGGGAACGCAAAGGAACGTAACTAAAATTATCACATATTTAGTCGCGATCATTTCCGTTAAGAATAATAATAAATTAGCCATTAATACAAAAACCAAATTTTAATAAATTTGAATTTTGTAATATTAACACGTGAGCCATTCTGTTATTCAATCTTTTGAAATATTTGTGTTTCTTCGCACACAATTAAAAGTCAATTATTTAATGGTAAATTTTAACGGAGAATGGAGTTGGATTCATCGTTATATCTCATCTCTCTCTCTCTCTGTTCTGGAATATTATTGTAATCGAAGGTGTCACATTAATGCCATTTATTCTTAGATTTGACATTTTACGGACATTTGTTCCAGTTTTTTTTTAGTTTTAGAGTTCTTGGGTGGTAAATTTAATCAACTGCCCGGTTTAACACTGCCTTTTACTCTTAGCCAACTTTAGCAGTGCGAACAATGCGGTCAGGTCTACCATTTTAGAATATCCCCCTTTCTTCCTACCGACGTCGGTGGACCTCAAAAGATAGGAGTTCGTGGGAGCTGCTCCTCCTTTTCTCCCAAAGAGGTAAAACACACACGCACACACGCGTCCCCACTCGCCAACCACCGTTTACTATTTATTTATGTATCATTGAGTAGACATGGCACGAGATCGATCAGAATTTTGGGGGGGTTTTGTGCAGCCCCTCCAGGCCAAGTTTTACAAGTTCTTTTTTGTTTGTTTTCTAAGATATGTTCTACAAACGTAAAGAATCAGTAACCATTGCGGATCCCTACATAAGCTTCAGAGAGAGCTGAATTATTTTCTAGTTGCTGGAGAAAGTTCCGTCTTTTTGCATGACGAGTAAAGAAATCATAATTGTGAATATTAATTGTTAAAAAGGAAAATAACCTTATTATCTGTAAACTCTTAAAACAAATTCAAAGGGACAGAAATGAACGAGCAGAGACATTAACACTAAAACAAACATATTTAACATCACCGGGATGGGAGAAATGTATCGCTCTTCTTGGCGTTTATTTTTCAATGGAATATGTTTGTTGACATAAGCATATCGTTCAAACTTTAAATATTCTGAGCAGTCTCAGAACATTCTATGTGATTGTGAAGTTTGAAGACGAGTCAAATGTATTTCAATTGTGTTTCATGCACGATATATTTCTTGCCTTTCTATTTAAGCATGAATAATTTAAACAAATCTAATTAGCTACAGCAATGAACTCCGCAATTTATCTGAGTTGTTATATTTCATTTATTAGAGTAATTTTTTTTCTGATGCTGCAACAATTCAAGCAACTCGTCTTAAACTTCAAATCTTATATTTATTCGGTTTTTTAAATAGCTTTTTTTCAGTTCAATAGCATAACATTCTGACACATACTGCAGTAGATTGAATTGGCAGTTACTCTCCCGAACTAGAAATCTATGGTCATATTCATATTTCAGAAATAATTATTAGGAGTAGAAGTATGGGGAAGTTGTGAAGTAGATGAAGGGAGAGGTGTAAAAGGTGAAAGGGGAGGAGGTGATGTAGTTTAATGATGAGCGTATAAAGTAAGTGATGCAGTAGAAGGAGAAATGTGAGGAGATAAAGAAGGAGGGAAGTAAAAATATAAATTGCTGAAGAAATTATGAACGAGCAACGTTTGCCGCATAAACAGAGATTTTGCAGTAAATTTTTGTTAGGAATAATAATTTGTCAAAGATATTAACAACATTCTCTGTAGCATGATTACATTATACGATATTCTGTCTCTGAAACTAAATAACTGGGTTCCGTCGAGAAATATAACTAAAAAAAAACAATGAATAAAACAAACTCATTGAGTTGTATGGCAATTTCAATCAGTTTAATTCTCTGAAGCATTTGAGCAAAGATGGATCTGCTTCATCCATAAATTAACGAGGAAAGGAAATAACATGAAAGGCTTTGTACGTTTCTGTATATGTTAGCTAAATACCATATGAACTGGATTATCAAACTAAATTATTTCGTTGCTCGTGGGGAAAATAATTAATAAAAGAAATTTTGAAAGACAAATTTAAGGGTTCTTTACACACGTTCTAATTAGCACATAACAGAAAATATAAAGATCTGAGAAAATAAACTTAAATAGTGGCTTTCAAACTGCATGTATAATAGGGAGATAAAAATATGTACTTCTAAAATTGACCCTTGTCAAAGGATTCAAAGTCAATAATTCAAAAGAGATATGGATTCGGTAACATCAAACATTGCTATATCAATGGCAGATATTTCAACTATGAGTAAAAGAACTGAGAATCTTAAATAACTAAAATTTCAATGTGCCCCATAACTACATCTTTGGTACTCTATTATATACATAAAGAAGACAGATGACACTAAGTGATCTATTTACGTGGAGGTTCAATTCACTGGTGTAGGTCACCAAGGTATCACTATAACATTTACTGGCGATGCGTTGCTATATTGAATTTATTTTCCATTGAAGTAATGTTAGGAATGTCTTATCCTTCCGAGGTCGTTAGCTTCACATCCGTTTCGCTATAAAGAAAACAAGAGAGAAGGTTGTCGAAGACATAGCCACAGGCAATTATGTTAACAGTAAATGCATTTTCTACAGTTTGTGTTGTTGAGGGATTATATGTGTACGTAAGTATGATTGCATGTATGTATGAGTGGATAAATGTATGTATGTATAAAAGAGATAGGTCAGGTTCGCCAGGTAGGTAGGTAGGTA
>NC_043006.1:966769-981769 GCF_006345805.1 Octopus sinensis | reverse complement strand
ATGTTCCTTTTAGTAGAAGGAATTATATATTCCGTTATGGTTTATTGCAGAAAATGTTCGATATATTCATTCAATAAGTCGTAGAAGAGCGTATCTGAGTATGAGTGTATTTCTGTACTTGTATTTATGTATGCGTCTGAAAGATGCGTGGTTTTATGTTGGCTAATACTTATAAGCCCTTATAGAGATCTTACTGGTAATTTCTACCGTGAGAGAAAGGACGATGGCACCAGAAGCTCCAATATTCTACACGGTAGCGGATGGGGTGGAGGATATTTTTTACGTGAAACAGCTGCGCCAATTGAATCAGGGAAGCGGGGCCTAATGGATGGAGAAGACCGCTGAGAGTGCACAAAAGACTTTCTCAAATAGAAACAAAACCACCCCACATCATCAGTAACAGTGGCATGAGACCGTATATTGTACTACTCTACTCACTTTCATCAAAACAATTGATCCTAACTGAATTCATTGTACCATATGAAAGCGGAATAGAGGAAGACAACATTTACATGACAGAAATATGGCATTTTCGCCATCAAACTTAGGAGAATCTAGTCTCCAAGCTTAAGTCCTCGCCATAGAGGTGTGGAGCGAGAGATTTTTGAGGAAAATCTGCCCACGATTTCATGAAACGACACAGTTTCTGGGAGGAAGAAAACTAAACTCTTAAAGTGATGCCAGAAGCAGCTGAGACGACTTCGAACAGGATCTGGTTAAAGAAGAATAAAAGTAAATTTTAGAGGGTATAATTTACCCGACATTCAGTAGGTGTCACAGTGGTTACAATATTCAAGGTATCTTAGCTCTGGAACACACTGACTCCCCTACCCACGAGTACAAACAGTAAGACAGAAAGCGAAAGTTGAGGGGAAACCCGGAGTCATGACGTCGATGCCTCACGCCACGTTCAACCCTTACAGCGTAAGGGAATGGAGGATGCTTACCTCATGACCTGCTATTCAGTTCCCGATGGAGTTTCTTACGAACTACTGACGCAATGACACGCATTATACTCAACATTGCAACCAGTCAAAATATATTCGTCATTTATTACACTTAGTGGCGCTAAGTTTCTTTATGAACCTTATCAGTAAATAGCAAGCGAATCGGTATAGATTCAGAGGAGATAGATGGTTCTTTCTGTTCCTTAGTAAAATAACATGATATGGTCATTTCAAGTTAATATGAAATAACTATTTAGAAATGAATTGCCTAACTTTTAATGGTATCTATTTATTTCTCGATAACTTAGATTCTGAAAAATTAAAAGCGGTTTGTTTTGTGTTTGTATTTTCTTTTTACTGTTAAACTGGCAGAAGAATACAATTTTTGAAATTCAGTTTTAAATAACATTTTCTTTTTCATCAACATTAACATTCACTTATATGACTACAGCTCCATAAACGTTGGATGTTTTAGAAACTTGCTGACAGGAAATCCAATAGTGATATTAACGCTAATTAAGGCCTTAATCTTAAGCTGAATCGATTGATTTTTAGCAGCTTTGGTTTCGCATTACAAAAGTGAATACACACGAATCGTCACACAAATATAATGACACATTTGCAATAGTTTTAATTTATATAAATGCATTTGGCCTACTGGGTTAGGTGTAGGGCTTGTGATCTTTAAGTTATGGGTTCGATTCGTTTCACGTTACTCCAGTGCACGTATCTGCCAATTGGTACCAGTGATAGCTCCCAGGGTGTGGAGGTAACGTTGCAATGCACAGGCAACTGGATCTAGGAAATATTTGTACTCCCTGTTCCTTGAACACAACGTAGACCGGTGTAAGCTCTCACCTAATGAGACTTTGAATACACTTGAGACAGACTTTAATTTTTACCTTAGTAGTTTACGGTGGTAATCTTCCTATCTGAATTGTCTGATATGTAGGTTCGGTTTACCAACTAAATTTCATTCGTAGCAAATAAGGCAGGAGAGACATGGGCTGTGCCAGATTAGCTAAATTTTTACGTACTTTAAAGTGAACGATGCTTCAATAGAAAAGCAATATTTGTAAAGATTTAGAATGTGTGTTGGGGCTCTTCTATTTTGAATTATTTGAATTCTTCCTCTGAGGAAGGACATGGTTTCTAAGAAAGATACAATGTTCCATCATTGTATGTATGTATGTATGTATGTATGTATGTATGTATGTATGTATGTATGTATGTATGTATGTATGTATGTATATATGTATATATGAATGTATGTACGTATGTATGTATATGTGTGTGCATATGTATGCATATATAGGTATGTATGTATGTATGTACGTGTGTATGTATGTATGTATGTATGTATGTATGTATGTATGTATGTATGTATGTGTGTGTGTGTGTATGTATGTATGTATGTATGCGCTTTTCTGTTTTTAACTATTTTAATTCTTCCTAACAAAAATATAAAAAAACTCCATCGTTGGAATGCAAATAACAAAAACAATGTCACATTTTAAACCTGATAAAAGTCTTGCACAGTTCTATTGTTCCGCTTACTACAGATTATATTTGTAATGTGCGAGTCAGTTGGTTAATTTCTTTTTCTGGGAATCCCAGCTTATTCCGACTGACAGTTAGGCATTTACTTACAAAACCAGTTGCACCATACTATTATTGGAATGAATGCAGATTTGTAATCCAGATGTAGAAGCTGGCGGTTTCGAAGCAGTTGTCCACAGTTATCTTTTTTCTCTTTGATTTTCAAAGATATATTCACATCAGTAGGACAGCTGTCCTCTATGACGCTATGCATGCATGCATGCATGTATGTATGTATGTATGTATGCATGTATGTATGTATGTATGTATGTATGTATGTATGTATGTATGTATGTATGTATGTATGTATGTATGGATGTATGTATGTATGTATGGTATGTATGTATGTATGTATGTATGGATGGATGGATGTATTATGTATGTATGTATGTATGTATGTATGTATGTATGGATGGATGGATGGATGGATGTATGTATTATGTATGTATGTATGTATGTATGTATGTATGTATGTATGTATGGATGGATGGATGTATTATGTATGTATGTATGTATGTATGTATGTACGTATGTATGTATGTATGTATGTATGGATGGATGTATGTATGTAGTATGTATGTATGTATGTATGTATGTATGTATGTATGTATGATGTATGTATGTATGGATGGATGGATGGATGTATGTATGTATGTAATGTATGCATGTATGTATGTACGTATATATATATATGTACGTATATATATATATATGTATGTATGTATGTATGCATGTATGCATGTATGTATGTATGTATGTATGTATGTATGCTTTTATGTGTGCATGTATATATGTGCGTATGTATGTATAATATGCATGCATGTTATGTATGCGCGACATGGTGATCTCATATCAAGATAACAGCACATAACCTTGCAGGTAGGGCCCAGTTAGAATATTCTTCTGATCAAGTAACCCCTCCCACTCAAAAGGTCTCTGAATAAGAGTTGTTTAAGGATGTTGAAGGAAATGCCCATATTTCCAGAGATGAATTATTCAACACACGGCTGTGATGCTCCCCCACTACTTCTGCTTGTGATCAGAGATGCACATATTGTCAGCCACTAAGGGACCCACTCAACTGGTTAAGGTCAAGCAAATATGTGGTATTGAGCAGAACATTTGCTGTAGCCCGTCTTTTATACCAAGACAAAACAATGTACTTATTATCATTATTATTATTATTATTATTATTATTATATTATTATTATTATTATTATTATTATTATTATTATTATTATTATTATTTACCAAAATCTTTGCCTGTCTTTTCGTTCTTAATTCGAGTAACGCCGAGGTCGGCTTCGCCTTTCAACCTTTCGGGGTCAATAAAATAAGTACCTGTTGACTGCTGGGGTCGACGAAATGAATACTAGTTTTATTTAGCCTCCTCCTCCTCATCCATATTTCCGGTCCTGCACCTATATTACAAAGAATTATTTATTATCTATTACAATATTAAGGTGGTGAGCTGGCAGAATCGTTAGCATGTCGGGCAAAAAGCTTAGTGGCGTTTAGTCTCCTTTTACTTTATGAGTTCAACCCCTGCTGTGGTCGACTTTGCCTCGCATCCATTCAGAGTCGATGAAATAAGTACCAGTTAAGCAATGGGATCGATATAATCGATTTACCCGCTCCCCGGAAAATGCTGGTCTTGTGTCAAAATTTAAAATCATTATTTATTACAATATTTCACTTTGTTATATTTTCACGAAATGTTGATTGACTGACATTGAATTTTTGAAGTTTATTATCCATATTCATACCAGATTTCACTACACAGTAACAGGTTGATCTCTTGTAATGTAACTACAAAATTCACTCCTTGTGGATGCAATATGTTCTTCAACATAATAACCACTTTATTTTAAATATCAAATTTGCATAAACGTAACTCAGCTGAAAAAACCTACACTTCAACATGAAACAAATTTTTCCGTCGAGCAATTATTAATGAGGCTACAAATCGAAAATCAATTTCGATTATTCATCCACCTCATCAATTTTGCTCGATACAGATATTCTACAAACGGGTGTTGCAAGACATTTGTATGATGTTGGTTCTGTAAAAACTACAGATAACACAATAGTTTTTTTAACAATTTACGATAATTAATGAAAGAAACGAATTTATCGCAGTTGAATTGTATGATATTGTATAGAATTTAGAATAAAGTCAAGGACTCGCTCCCCGGCAGTTCTCATATTCGTAACCTATTTTGGTAAATCAATAATCTTCCGCAAAATTCATATTTGAAATTTAAATAAAACACAAACAATTCTATAAAATTTTAATGATTTAATATCTGATAGTTTACTTGCAAAAATTATCTTCGGATTTGTTTGCAGTAAATACTGTGTAATACAGTTATATGTATTCTATAATTGATTTTCTCTAAATATTTTATCCTAATTAAGACGTTTGTCTTTGTAATCCTGTTAGAATTATACCACAACCGGATTTTGGTGCAAAAGAAAAGAAGAAGATTTTTAGAACATTTGTTGTAATACATGAGTAGTAATGGTGAAAACGACTGGGTTTATACAGACCTCTTTCAGTTATGTTAAATGCCATCTGCACATACCTATAGGATGAATTACAGGTGTATGTTCGTACGTCCAAATGTTTGAAAGCCAAACATTTCCTCTTTCGCTTTTTCTTTCTTCTTTTCTTTCTTTCTTTTTCTTTCTTTCTTTCTTTCTTTCACTCTTTCTGTCTATCTGGCTGTCTGTCTGACTGTCCGTTTGCTCATCTGCCGATCTGTGTCTGACTTTCTCTCCCTCCCTCTCTTTCTCTCCCCCTCCCTCCCTCTCTCAATCTTTACTCACATTATTCTATGTTCTATATTACTGCTTTGGGAAAGTAAAATTCCCTTTGAGCATGTAGGCGGTTTTCTGCTGAGAGAATGTGACTGTTACAATAAGGACCTAGGTATTAGTATTCGGTTCTACAGTGTGATCTGCTAATCGATTTTATGAAGCAGAAATAGCGAATCCCAATGGTATAGCCGTTGAAGAGTTTGTTGTATTTGTGTGTTTGTAGGAAATGCCTTAACAGAGACAGACATTTTACTGGTTATAATTTTCACTACACTTATGCTGAATGTAGATTTTACTTAGCTTTTTCTACCGTAAACGCGTGGTAGGTACCGTATTGTATCCTAGCTTCTCTTGAAATACAGCACCTGGTACTTATTAGTGACTGCATTTATTCTGAACGTGAATTAAATTTGGTTATTTTTCTTTTCCCTATTTCCTATCGTAAAAGCGTAATGATGATGCTACTAATGGCTACGACCATGTTATTCGGTGGACGACTCAGAAAGATAAGTGCACTTCTTATTCCCACTGGAAGCTTCCTAATTGTAGCTGGTGTGCAGTTGGAAAATTTCTGTATCTACACGATCTTGTAGTTTGATTATGTCTATGATTAGTTCTTGTGCGAATGTAGGTCTGCCACAGCTGGCATTAAGATAGGACTGGTAATTGTTGTTAAATCAAACTTCTTAAATATTCTATTAAGTCCTTTCCAAATTTATCCGTGGAGCGGACGCAAAATCGATAACCTCAGTATATAGTCATACTTATATATACATATATACATGTATGCAAGTATGTACAGTTATACGCAAACTCACGCGTGCGCATATATATATATATATATAATTATAGTGAAAAGCTCCGTTGGAAAGCCTTTTTCCCTCACGTAGTAAGTTGTACTGAAAAATATAAAAAGGAAAAAGTAAAAAATATATGTAGTCTGTGCATTTTCCTTCTTACATTTTGCACTATATCTCTTTTACTCTTTTACTCTTTTACTTGTTTCAGTCATTTGACTGCGGCCATGCTGGAGCACCGCCTTTTAGTCGAGCAAATCGACCCCAGGACTTATTCTTTGTAAGCCGAGTACTTATTCTATCGGTCTCTTTTGCCGAACCGCTAAGTAACGGGGACGTAAACATACCAGCATCGGTTGTCAAGCGATGTTGGGGGAACAAAGACAGACACACAAACACACACACTCACACATATATACATATATATATATATATATATATATATTATATATATATATATATACGACGGGTTTCTTTCAGTTTCCGTCTACCAAATCCACTCACAAGGCTTTGGTCGGCCCGAGGCTATAGTAGAAGACACTTGCCCAAGGTGCCACGCAGTATAACTGAACCCGGAACCGTGTGGTTGGTAAGCAAGCTACTTATTACACAGCTACTCCTGCGCCTATATATATATATATATATATATATATATATATACATACATAAACACACGCGCATACACACACACTCATACACCATAAACACGTACATAATACATATATACGTATATGTGTGTGCGTGTATCTAGATAGGTAGATAGGTAGGTTATAAATATATACAAAGAGATAGAGAGAGAGGGTTAGAACGAGATAGATAGATAGATAGATAGATAGATAGATAGATAGATAGATAGATAGATAGATAGATAGATAGATGTTATCGGTGGTGATATGGGGAAGTGAAGAAGAGGGGCAGTACGATTTATATTTACTCTTTCATTGAAACCAACAAAAAGTTATATATAGCCTCTGCTGCTGCCTTTATAATCATGTCAGCACTTACGTTATTCTTCTTTTCAGACTATGGCCTAATGAATGTGTTCTGCAGACCAATTTAACAAGTCGATCGTTCCAAATCAAGCAAACGGTTAATCAATAATCATGTGATACGTAAACCAAATATACCAGCATTCTCTTAGTCACACTTACAGCGACTGGGTCATTGCAACAGCTGGTCAGTCTATGTCTATACGTAACACTATAGATGTTAGTAAGCACTGGAAATAGAACAAACAATAGCGAAAAGAAGAGAAGTGAGAATGTATGGCTGGTTGGCTGGTTGGCTGGTCGGTTGGAGGGCGAGTTAAGTGTTGGATTAAACAGCTGAGGCTGAAGGAAAATGGGTATACGTATATATGTATGGGTCTCTGTATGTGTGCGGCTATATATATATATATGTATACAAAAATACACTTACGTATATGTATGTATATACCTACACGCGCAATACACGTAAATACATACATAGCAGCCATGTATGTTCTTATATATATAAATATATATGCATATGTGTATGTATGTAAATATATATACATATATATATATATAATATATATATATATATATATATATATATATAATATATATATATATATATATAATATATATATAAAGGTTTTGCGAAGCAAACAAGAAGCATGGAACACGAAACATGAGTATATATTTCTGTATTTTTTATCTCTATTTATCTGAAGTAACAGAATGACTCAAGGACTGAGTGCTTGGTGCGTTGGCACTCACCAAAGTTTCATAAATATTAACGCACAAAACTCTCGGTCCCTGAGTCACTGTTATTTCAGTCAAATATTAATAATATGTACGTATGTATGTACGTATGTATGTATGTATGTATGTAAGTATGTATGCATGTATGTATGTATGTATGTAAGTATGTATGTATGTATGCATGTATGTATGTATGCATATATGTATGTATGCATGCATGTATGTACGTATGTATGTATGTATGCATTATATATTTTATGTTGATATGTATACATCAATATATATTTATACGTAAATAAGTGTGTATATCGAGAGAAATAAAAAGACTGTAAAAGATAGATAGATAGGTAGATGGATAGAGAGAGAGAGAGAGGGAGAGAGAGAGAGAGAGAGAGAGAGTGTGTGTGAGTGTGTATGAGTGTGTGTGTGTGTGTGTGTGTGGTGTGTGTGTGTGTGTGTCCGAAGTGAGGTTGAGGGTTCTGTTTGTGGAAGCAGTGTTTGTAATGCCTAGTTTGCTTGTAGATCGTGTGTTGAATGACAAAAAGCAATATCATGAGAAGAAATTGCATTCGTTCAGTAATTTCTAATGCAAAGAAGGAAACTTACAAGGCGTCTACCCTAAACTTAAAGCTACTTCTTTCCCTTACACGTTCGTGATGTTCGTTTTTGTTTCTCTGCCGCTGCGGACGAGCAAGACGTTTGTCTATGAGGTGAATATGTGGAACAGTCGTGATTGATTATTGGACAGCTAAGTGTCATAGCAATGTTTATTCGTTGCTCTAGTTTTCTTTATTACTATTATTATTATTATTATCGAGCTGCAAAACAGAAGCGGTTGTTGTTTGTTGTGAGATGTGGAGCTTCGCCTTACTCGTCACTACGCCTCATACATCTGAATTATAAAGTCGGACAGTTTGTACTTGAGACCCTTGCACTTCGGAAGAATATATGAGAGCACATAAAATTCTCTTTGTCGCTGTGAATATCTGTGTACTTTGCTTTGGTCACTTCATCCGTCTGGTCAGACTTCTCAGCAGAATCTCATCCATGTATATATGTCATACGACGGTTGGTGACTGTTTTTGCTATTTCTTTTCTATTTTCCAGAAGAAATTCTTTGCCAGTTATTCAGTAAAATCTGAAGATATTATATTTCCTTTCCTTTTATTTTATTTTATTTTATTTTATTTTTGTCTATACAAAGACTGGTCAGTTGGAAACGGCATTGCTTTGCGTTGATTGCCATTATTCACTTGTTTTGTTATTTTCGTTGGTAGAATTTTGTAGCAAGATACCGATTTCGTGCTCCTAATATCAGACCTTCCGTTTCTTTAGCTTCCAGTCTAGAGTTTTAAAGGCATTGTTGGCTTTCTTATTGATTCACTTCCTTTCAATTCAATTTTGCAGAA
The DNA here is from genome assembly GCF_006345805.1 of Octopus sinensis. Taxonomy (NCBI): domain Eukaryota; kingdom Metazoa; phylum Mollusca; class Cephalopoda; order Octopoda; family Octopodidae; genus Octopus; species Octopus sinensis. Next base: position 972,470 of record NC_043006.1, on the reverse strand, counting down.
TAGCGATCACAGATAGAAATTTCTCTAAAAGCGCTCTTTGAGTTTTTATCGTTTGCAATCTTTTTAAAACCATTTCTATCGTATTCTTCTATTTAACTTTTTTTTTCCAGTGCGTTTAGCTTCAAGTTTTTCTTCTATTTTTCTCCTTAAACAGAGATTCAAAAGGCAAAAACACAACCAAACAATACTTTAGGTTTTTATCTATATTTTTCATTGTTGGAGAGTTTCCATGGATTTATTCATTATATTTTACTTTCTTTTTGGAAATGATAAAGCTCCTACATCTTTCATCAAAATTCTCAGACCTTCCTAGGGTCATCTTCAGAATGCAGTAATATAAGCTTGTGTTGCTGCTTCTCCATAGCAGTCTGGACCAATACAGTTCGTGTAGACATTAATCCCGAAAATTGAATTTTGGCCGTGGGGTTTATAAATGATCAGGTGTTTGTAATTAGTCTATGTTGTCTGGTTGAAACCTTAAGAAAAATACTTCCAAAGTTATCCGGCTATTTTGTACTAAATTCTGTGAAGTATGCATGTGCTGTTCACCAACATTTTCCCACCTAATTATCTTTTGTTTTGTGTAAGCACGGTTATTTGATGAGGGATTTTTTTACTATGTTCTTGCATGGTCAATATAACAGTTGTAGTCGTGCAGTTTATTGCTTTGCCTTTTGCATCGAAATCACGTCGATCAGATGTAGCTTGATCGCAAGGTTACATAATGTAACTTGAGGATTTATCATATGTATTTTTTTAATAACTCTAGTAGTTTGCTAGGGTATCTAAAATGTTTAAAAAGCAAACATTGTTTTAAATATTCATTTGAAATAATATATCGATAGTTTTAGATTCCATATTATGGGTGCTGCATCAGTGAATTTCATGTAAAGTGCATTGGTGTTGTTCTACTTTACTCAGCATTACTGTTGACTAGATTTTATGCTCCCCATACGATGACAAATCTTATGATTTGGAATAAAAGTTGTTGGATTCGATGCCTTATATTATTTACTGATTTTTCTCCTTAGACTCTGGTCACGTATATGTTTGTATATGTGTGTTTCTGTTTGAGTCTGTGCTTGTCTTCCAATACAGCCGGTCTTCGTTTCTTTATGCCCCATGTAAAGTAGCAATTCAGCAGAAGAGACCGATACAATAAGTACCAAGTTTGAAAAAAAAAGTACTGGACCTTTCTTCAAGGTGGTGCTCCAGAATGGCGGCAATCTAACGATTGAAATAATTAAAACTTTTATTAAAAGATAATTACTCAGTGTTACATATCAGATAACATCTCCCGGTTTATCATCAACCATACCATTTAGATCACAACAGTATTACCCTATACTTTCATGTTTCATAGAACACACGGTGTTGCAATAATTCTTGTTAGATTCCCTGTATTGAACCTCAACCACACTACGATTCTTTTGGAGACAAAATTATCATGCAAATACTCAGATCGGTCAACAAACACGTTAATATCAACCAATCTATGAAGGTTTTGTGCGCTTGAAAAATCTGTTCCCTGTTCTCTAATTAACATGTAAGAAATACAAATAAATTATCCTCATTATTCATGGAGTGCATGAACGTTTTACATTCGAAATCAATGTCCTTGATACCAGATCACAACCATTTTCCTTAGATATCAAAGAGCTTTCTTACAATGTTTGCTGTTCCCAAAGAGCAGACTTCTAAATTAATTCATCTCGTGATGACGTTGCCTAAGGCCCCATATAACAATTAGGATTACTTTTGTAGAAAATCTCCACAGTCGTCGTATTTCCTTAGCCAAATCCTGGTATTTCCTATTTTCTCCTGCTGTTTGACCGCTATATTCATGTCCGCAGATATAACCACTCTTTTCTCCCCTTGTTTTGGATCCTTATTATGGATCGAGATCCATAATACCTGGTTGCCTTGCATGAAGTTCGCGATCCCCCCTGTTCATTAAAATCGGATAAAACCTTATCCTGGTCGTCCCATATTACACTTTCTCATTAATGTTCATACCATTTTCTTCCGACTTCGAATCCTCTTTGCCGTAATATGTACTAGCGTAGTGATTTTGCCACACAGTCGTGTCTGCGTCTATATTCCATCTGTGTCAAAAAACACAAGTAATTATTATGTGCATAACAGATTCCTCTTTCTTATTACATACTCTTCGCTTTGCACGTTTCTTGGATTTGTCTATTTTGGTCTTAATGATATTTTCCCCCAGTGACTGTCCTTGAACAATCATTATGAGTCCTTCCGATGTTTTTTTAAGGTCTCTATTCTTGAGCCATGACCAAGACGTCCTGCGTTTGTCTGAGGTACTGACCGTGTAGATCTTTTCCCCAGATATTTCTTTCTCGCTCCTGCTTTCTTCTTTTCTTGTATTCCGTTGCCATCCCTACAGCTCCTTTCTCCTTTCCTTTGGCAGCCTGAAATCAATCTTTCCGAGTTGTTTTACCATTTCTATACAGTCGTCTTTTGCTATTAGTCTTCTCCCCCACTCCTTCCATTGTAGGTATAACCTATCGTCATCAGTGGAATGTAGCGAACTGTCCGTGGTCATTGTCATCCTGATTTTACAATCTGTTTCTTAGTTCTTTAGTCCAGTTCAGGAAAGCAGCAGGATATCGTATTAGAGAGTCTGCTCATGTGTTTATAGTAGAAATGCTTTTCTCTCTGCCTCCAACCGAAACACTTTGGCACTTGGAACAGTTGCCCCTCATTCATTGTTCAAACCAATGTCTTATTTGAGAGTTTAATCCCTTCTAACTTGGATAATTTCCGCCATTTTATCTCTAACATCGCATATTTGTCTCTTCCGAACTGCATGTCAGCATCATTACTAACAACTCTATCAGTTTGAACCAGTGAATCTAAAGCTTTCTCACTTTTAGCAAATAATTTCAGATCGTCCATAAACGGGAGTTTCTCACCATTGCTAAATTCGTAGCATAATTTAACCCCTTTCAAAGTCGATGTAAGAGGGATAAGAGCAACCAGGACTAGCAGTGGTGAGAGTGTATCACTTTCGAATATCTTGACTTGACCTAACTTACCTTGATCTGATATTAGTATGGCATCCATTTTGGCACTGTTTCGTAAGAGCTGGACAACATTCTCAGCTATTACAAATAGCTTCAAACGCTCTAGGATACATGAGTGTGTCTTTTAGCAACCGATACATGTCGTTGCTAGGTTTTCCTTTTGACGTCCTGGAGGGCTTACTGATCTATGATAGGCCGCTGGTCCATTTGAAACTATTTCTGTTCTTCTGGCAGAAGATCTCATCTCTCGCCTTATTGTTATTATTACTATGGTGACGAGCTGGCAGAATCGTTAGCATGCTAGGCGAAATGTTTAACGGTACGTTCTGAGTTCAAATTCCGTCGAGATCAACTTTGACTTTCATCGTTTCGGTGTCAATAAAGTAAGTACCAGTGAAACACTGAGGTCGGTAGATTTCAACCTTTGTGCCTTTAGTAGAAAGGATTATTATTATTATTATCATCATCATCATCATCATCGTCGTCGTCGTCGTCGTCGTCGTCGTCGTTGTTGTTGTTGTTGTTATTATTATTATTCAAGCTAACAGAGTCGTTATCAAAACGGCCAAAATGCTTAGCGTTATTTCACCCGTCGCTACATTTTTATTTCAAATTCCGCCGAGGTCGACTTTGCCTTTCATCCTTTCAGACTCCAGTCTGATATCAGTACTGAAGGTATACACCGTTTGAACGAGGGAACTGACTCGGGCTTCATCTTTACCGTAAAGTTTGAGCTCATTCATGAATAACAAATGGTTGACTATTTGTTGGCGGCTTTCGAATACATACCCAGATTTTGCTTTCCTCAGAATCAGTGGTATCAATTAAAGTACAAAGATCAGTGGGGACAGGCAGTCCCCTTGGAAGATGCCCCTCCTAATTTATATTGTCCTTAAACTTCTTTTGCATGCTGTCAGATCTGTCCTCCAATTCGCCATACTTTTTCCAAGCAATCGCTCAACATTCGATGGAATGCCAAATATGTTCATACTCTCCATAATCCAAGAATGCGGGATCATATTGTACGCTTTACGGTAGTCGATCCATGACATGGCTAAGTTAGTTTTCTTCCTCTTGCAGTCTCTAAGTACAGTTTTGTCTATCAGGAGTTGATCCTTGGTTCTTCTGCACTTACGCTTGCAACCCTTCTGCTCATGTGGCAGAACTCCATTTTTTTTTTCAGATGTTCGTACATTGACTCTGCGAGTATTCCAGTCAGTAATTTCCACATAAGTGGCAAACAGGGCATCGGCCTGTAATTGTTTACCGTATTGCTTTTTTTTATGTTTTTCAAACACAGCACTGTCCTACCCATTGTTAACCACTCTGGTGTTGCTTGGTCGGCATTTAACAAGGTGTTGAGTTGTCCAGCTATTCGTGCATGACATTCACCAAAACTTTTGATCTAGTCACCTTAAACTCTATTTGGTCCACGGGCCTTCCAGTTGCTCATTTCCTTCACTTCCCTAACTGAATTGACTAGTGCTGCCTGTTTTGGACAGACCACTGTTTGTTTCCTTTCTTGCAAACATTCAGCATCCTTCTTGTGCTCCATGTCTTTGCTCCAGATGTCATTCCAAAACTTTTGACTTTCGATGTTATCCGGTATCAGCTTTTCATCTGTACACTCTCCATTTATGTCTTTATAGAATCTCTTCTGATCTACTCTGAATAATCTATTCTGGTGGTAACCCTTCATTCTTTGGTCATATTTTACCATCTTTACTTTCTTTACTACTTTCAGGCCCTTTCTTTCAATATTATACTTCCTTTTCAGTGACCTATGTTTTTGTTCACTTTTAAGCTCCCCTTTCTCTTTCCCTCGACAGCATGTCTAACCCTGCCTGGATTCTTCTTTTCCACTATGGATCTTTTCTTTTGTCACTCCCATTGTGTTTCTTTTTCTTGACATCAACACCCACGTTCTCTGCTACAACAATACTTGCTGCCTTGATCAAATTATTTGTTCCTGTGATGTTTGTTCTGATGTATTTCAGAATTTCATTGACATTTTTCTTTCTTGGTTCAATTTCCACCGATCAACCTTTTTTAATTTGCAAATAATGTCGCTATCGTTCTCCTGTAGTCTTGCCTTTATTCTGTTGTAGATTGCCTTTTGTTCATCTGTCATGTCACCATTAGTTTTATTGTCTTCTTTTAGATCACCTATATGTCTCTCATCAAATAAACTATTACTGGTCCTTTCCTGTGATATGAGATTACTTTTATTAGTAAGAACTGTATTTTCATTGTTATCTCTGCTGCTATTTCCATGACCCGTTTTTTTGAAGCTCTATTTCTCTGAACCAACAATTTTTTCTTATTGCTCTAGCCTGATCACATAGTCTCTGTTCCGTGAGTTGAAACAATCCCATTTCTCTCCAATGATCATACATACGTTGTCGGTAACTCCTAACCCTAACTCCTAATTTGAGCACCATTTTCATCTATCGGGCTGCTCAGGTAGTAACACTCCATGACCACGGCATTAATTTGCTTGCTCCATCTACCCCGTGTGTGGTGGTCCTTTTCTGGATATGGACAGGCTGAGTCGGCCCAGAATCTCTGAGCCTACCGGGTGTAACACTGTCACCATCATTGGCTTCAGTTTCATTACCACCGTTATTCACAATATTTTCTTTTTTCATTGTCAC